>NC_067199.1:17971046-18196046 GCF_000699445.3 Schistosoma haematobium | reverse complement strand
GCAGCAGCAGCAGCAGCAGCAGCAGCAGCAGCAGCAGCAGCAGCAGCAGCAGCAGCAGCAGCAGCAGCAGCAGCAGCAGCAGCAGCAGCAGCAGCAGCAGCAGCAGCAGCAGCAGCAGCAGCAGCAGCAGCAGCAGCAGCAGCAGCAGCAGCAGCAGCAGCAGCAGCAGCAGCAGCAGCAGCAGCAGCAGCAGCAGCAGCAGCAGCAGCAGCAGCAGCAGCAGCAGCAGCAGCAGCAGCAGCAGCAGCAGCAGCAGCAGCAGCAGCAGCAGCAGCAGCAGCAGCAGCAGCAGCAGCAGCAGCAGCAGCAGCAGCAGCAGCAGCAGCAGCAGCAGCAGCAGCAGCAGCAGCAGCAGCAGCAGCAGCAGCAGCAGCAGCAGCAGCAGCAGCAGCAGCAGCAGCAGCAGCAGCAGCAGCAGCAGCAGCAGCAGCAGCAGCAGCAGCAGCAGCAGCAGCAGCAGCAGCAGCAGCAGCAGCAGCAGCAGCAGCAGCAGCAGCAGCAGCAGCAGCAGCAGCAGCAGCAGCAGCAGCAGCAGCAGCAGCAGCAGCAGCAGCAGCAGCAGCAGCAGCAGCAGCAGCAGCAGCAGCAGCAGCAGCAGCAGCAGCAGCAGCAGCAGCAGCAGCAGCAGCAGCAGCAGCAGCAGCAGCAGCAGCAGCAGCAGCAGCAGCAGCAGCAGCAGCAGCAGCAGCAGCAGCAGCAGCAGCAGCAGCAGCAGCAGCAGCAGCAGCAGCAGCAGCAGCAGCAGCAGCAGCAGCAGCAGCAGCAGCAGCAGCAGCAGCAGCAGCAGCAGCAGCAGCAGCAGCAGCAGCAGCAGCAGCAGCAGCAGCAGCAGCAGCAGCAGCAGCAGCAGCAGCAGCAGCAGCAGCAGCAGCAGCAGCAGCAGCAGCAGCAGCAGCAGCAGCAGCAGCAGCAGCAGCAGCAGCAGCAGCAGCAGCAGCAGCAGCAGCAGCAGCAGCAGCAGCAGCAGCAGCAGCAGCAGCAGCAGCAGCAGCAGCAGCAGCAGCAGCAGCAGCAGCAGCAGCAGCAGCAGCAGCAGCAGCAGCAGCAGCAGCAGCAGCAGCAGCAGCAGCAGCAGCAGCAGCAGCAGCAGCAGCAGCAGCAGCAGCAGCAGCAGCAGCAGCAGCAGCAGCAGCAGCAGCAGCAGCAGCAGCAGCAGCAGCAGCAGCAGCAGCAGCAGCAGCAGCAGCAGCAGCAGCAGCAGCAGCAGCAGCAGCAGCAGCAGCAGCAGCAGCAGCAGCAGCAGCAGCAGCAGCAGCAGCAGCAGCAGCAGCAGCAGCAGCAGCAGCAGCAGCAGCAGCAGCAGCAGCAGCAGCAGCAGCAGCAGCAGCAGCAGCAGCAGCAGCAGCAGCAGCAGCAGCAGCAGCAGCAGCAGCAGCAGCAGCAGCAGCAGCAGCAGCAGCAGCAGCAGCAGCAGCAGCAGCAGCAGCAGCAGCAGCAGCAGCAGCAGCAGCAGCAGCAGCAGCAGCAGCAGCAGCAGCAGCAGCAGCAGCAGCAGCAGCAGCAGCAGCAGCAGCAGCAGCAGCAGCAGCAGCAGCAGCAGCAGCAGCAGCAGCAGCAGCAGCAGCAGCAGCAGCAGCAGCAGCAGCAGCAGCAGCAGCAGCAGCAGCAGCAGCAGCAGCAGCAGCAGCAGCAGCAGCAGCAGCAGCAGCAGCAGCAGCAGCAGCAGCAGCAGCAGCAGCAGCAGCAGCAGCAGCAGCAGCAGCAGCAGCAGCAGCAGCAGCAGCAGCAGCAGCAGCAGCAGCAGCAGCAGCAGCAGCAGCAGCAGCAGCAGCAGCAGCAGCAGCAGCAGCAGCAGCAGCAGCAGCAGCAGCAGCAGCAGCAGCAGCAGCAGCAGCAGCAGCAGCAGCAGCAGCAGCAGCAGCAGCAGCAGCAGCAGCAGCAGCAGCAGCAGCAGCAGCAGCAGCAGCAGCAGCAGCAGCAGCAGCAGCAGCAGCAGCAGCAGCAGCAGCAGCAGCAGCAGCAGCAGCAGCAGCAGCAGCAGCAGCAGCAGCAGCAGCAGCAGCAGCAGCAGCAGCAGCAGCAGCAGCAGCAGCAGCAGCAGCAGCAGCAGCAGCAGCAGCAGCAGCAGCAGCAGCAGCAGCAGCAGCAGCAGCAGCAGCAGCAGCAGCAGCAGCAGCAGCAGCAGCAGCAGCAGCAGCAGCAGCAGCAGCAGCAGCAGCAGCAGCAGCAGCAGCAGCAGCAGCAGCAGCAGCAGCAGCAGCAGCAGCAGCAGCAGCAGCAGCAGCAGCAGCAGCAGCAGCAGCAGCAGCAGCAGCAGCAGCAGCAGCAGCAGCAGCAGCAGCAGCAGCAGCAGCAGCAGCAGCAGCAGCAGCAGCAGCAGCAGCAGCAGCAGCAGCAGCAGCAGCAGCAGCAGCAGCAGCAGCAGCAGCAGCAGCAGCAGCAGCAGCAGCAGCAGCAGCAGCAGCAGCAGCAGCAGCAGCAGCAGCAGCAGCAGCAGCAGCAGCAGCAGCAGCAGCAGCAGCAGCAGCAGCAGCAGCAGCAGCAGCAGCAGCAGCAGCAGCAGCAGCAGCAGCAGCAGCAGCAGCAGCAGCAGCAGCAGCAGCAGCAGCAGCAGCAGCAGCAGCAGCAGCAGCAGCAGCAGCAGCAGCAGCAGCAGCAGCAGCAGCAGCAGCAGCAGCAGCAGCAGCAGCAGCAGCAGCAGCAGCAGCAGCAGCAGCAGCAGCAGCAGCAGCAGCAGCAGCAGCAGCAGCAGCAGCAGCAAGCAGCAGCAGCAGCAGCAGCAGCAGCAGCAGCAGCAGCAGCAGCAGCAGCAGCAGCAGCAGCAGCAGCAGCAGCAGCAGCAGCAGCAGCAGCAGCAGCAGCAGCAGCAGCAGCAGCAGCAGCAGCAGCAGCAGCAGCAGCAGCAGCAGCAGCAGCAGCAGCAGCAGCAGCAGCAGCAGCAGCAGCAGCAGCAGCAGCAGCAGCAGCAGCAGCAGCAGCAGCAGCAGCAGCAGCAGCAGCAGCAGCAGCAGCAGCAGCAGCAGCAGCAGCAGCAGCAGCAGCAGCAGCAGCAGCAGCAGCAGCAGCAGCAGCAGCAGCAGCAGCAGCAGCAGCAGCAGCAGCAGCAGCAGCAGCAGCAGCAGCAGCAGCAGCAGCAGCAGCAGCAGCAGCAGCAGCAGCAGCAGCAGCAGCAGCAGCAGCAGCAGCAGCAGCAGCAGCAGCAGCAGCAGCAGCAGCAGCAGCAGCAGCAGCAGCAGCAGCAGCAGCAGCAGCAGCAGCAGCAGCAGCAGCAGCAGCAGCAGCAGCAGCAGCAGCAGCAGCAGCAGCAGCAGCAGCAGCAGCAGCAGCAGCAGCAGCAGCAGCAGCAGCAGCAGCAGCAGCAGCAGCAGCAGCAGCAGCAGCAGCAGCAGCAGCAGCAGCAGCAGCAGCAGCAGCAGCAGCAGCAGCAGCAGCAGCAGCAGCAGCAGCAGCAGCAGCAGCAGCAGCAGCAGCAGCAGCAGCAGCAGCAGCAGCAGCAGCAGCAGCAGCAGCAGCAGCAGCAGCAGCAGCAGCAGCAGCAGCAGCAGCAGCAGCAGCAGCAGCAGCAGCAGCAGCAGCAGCAGCAGCAGCAGCAGCAGCAGCAGCAGCAGCAGCAGCAGCAGCAGCAGCAGCAGCAGCAGCAGCAGCAGCAGCAGCAGCAGCAGCAGCAGCAGCAGCAGCAGCAGCAGCAGCAGCAGCAGCAGCAGCAGCAGCAGCAGCAGCAGCAGCAGCAGCAGCAGCAGCAGCAGCAGCAGCAGCAGCAGCAGCAGCAGCAGCAGCAGCAGCAGCAGCAGCAGCAGCAGCAGCAGCAGCAGCAGCAGCAGCAGCAGCAGCAGCAGCAGCAGCAGCAGCAGCAGCAGCAGCAGCAGCAGCAGCAGCAGCAGCAGCAGCAGCAGCAGCAGCAGCAGCAGCAGCAGCAGCAGCAGCAGCAGCAGCAGCAGCAGCAGCAGCAGCAGCAGCAGCAGCAGCAGCAGCAGCAGCAGCAGCAGCAGCAGCAGCAGCAGCAGCAGCAGCAGCAGCAGCAGCAGCAGCAGCAGCAGCAGCAGCAGCAGCAGCAGCAGCAGCAGCAGCAGCAGCAGCAGCAGCAGCAGCAGCAGCAGCAGCAGCAGCAGCAGCAGCAGCAGCAGCAGCAGCAGCAGCAGCAGCAGCAGCAGCAGCAGCAGCAGCAGCAGCAGCAGCAGCAGCAGCAGCAGCAGCAGCAGCAGCAGCAGCAGCAGCAGCAGCAGCAGCAGCAGCAGCAGCAGCAGCAGCAGCAGCAGCAGCAGCAGCAGCAGCAGCAGCAGCAGCAGCAGCAGCAGCAGCAGCAGCAGCAGCAGCAGCAGCAGCAGCAGCAGCAGCAGCAGCAGCAGCAGCAGCAGCAGCAGCAGCAGCAGCAGCAGCAGCAGCAGCAGCAGCAGCAGCAGCAGCAGCAGCAGCAGCAGCAGCAGCAGCAGCAGCAGCAGCAGCAGCAGCAGCAGCAGCAGCAGCAGCAGCAGCAGCAGCAGCAGCAGCAGCAGCAGCAGCAGCAGCAGCAGCAGCAGCAGCAGCAGCAGCAGCAGCAGCAGCAGCAGCAGCAGCAGCAGCAGCAGCAGCAGCAGCAGCAGCAGCAGCAGCAGCAGCAGCAGCAGCAGCAGCAGCAGCAGCAGCAGCAGCAGCAGCAGCAGCAGCAGCAGCAGCAGCAGCAGCAGCAGCAGCAGCAGCAGCAGCAGCAGCAGCAGCAGCAGCAGCAGCAGCAGCAGCAGCAGCAGCAGCAGCAGCAGCAGCAGCAGCAGCAGCAGCAGCAGCAGCAGCAGCAGCAGCAGCAGCAGCAGCAGCAGCAGCAGCAGCAGCAGCAGCAGCAGCAGCAGCAGCAGCAGCAGCAGCAGCAGCAGCAGCAGCAGCAGCAGCAGCAGCAGCAGCAGCAGCAGCAGCAGCAGCAGCAGCAGCAGCAGCAGCAGCAGCAGCAGCAGCAGCAGCAGCAGCAGCAGCAGCAGCAGCAGCAGCAGCAGCAGCAGCAGCAGCAGCAGCAGCAGCAGCAGCAGCAGCAGCAGCAGCAGCAGCAGCAGCAGCAGCAGCAGCAGCAGCAGCAGCAGCAGCAGCAGCAGCAGCAGCAGCAGCAGCAGCAGCAGCAGCAGCAGCAGCAGCAGCAGCAGCAGCAGCAGCAGCAGCAGCAGCAGCAGCAGCAGCAGCAGCAGCAGCAGCAGCAGCAGCAGCAGCAGCAGCAGCAGCAGCAGCAGCAGCAGCAGCAGCAGCAGCAGCAGCAGCAGCAGCAGCAGCAGCAGCAGCAGCAGCAGCAGCAGCAGCAGCAGCAGCAGCAGCAGCAGCAGCAGCAGCAGCAGCAGCAGCAGCAGCAGCAGCAGCAGCAGCAGCAGCAGCAGCAGCAGCAGCAGCAGCAGCAGCAGCAGCAGCAGCAGCAGCAGCAGCAGCAGCAGCAGCAGCAGCAGCAGCAGCAGCAGCAGCAGCAGCAGCAGCAGCAGCAGCAGCAGCAGCAGCAGCAGCAGCAGCAGCAGCAGCAGCAGCAGCAGCAGCAGCAGCAGCAGCAGCAGCAGCAGCAGCAGCAGCAGCAGCAGCAGCAGCAGCAGCAGCAGCAGCAGCAAGCAGCAGCAGCAGCAGCAGCAGCAGCAGCAGCAGCAGCAGCAGCAGCAGCAGCAGCAGCAGCAGCAGCAGCAGCAGCAGCAGCAGCAGCAGCAGCAGCAGCAGCAGCAGCAGCAGCAGCAGCAGCAGCAGCAGCAGCAGCAGCAGCAGCAGCAGCAGCAGCAGCAGCAGCAGCAGCAGCAGCAGCAGCAGCAGCAGCAGCAGCAGCAGCAGCAGCAGCAGCAGCAGCAGCAGCAGCAGCAGCAGCAGCAGCAGCAGCAGCAGCAGCAGCAGCAGCAGCAGCAGCAGCAGCAGCAGCAGCAGCAGCAGCAGCAGCAGCAGCAGCAGCAGCAGCAGCAGCAGCAGCAGCAGCAGCAGCAGCAGCAGCAGCAGCAGCAGCAGCAGCAGCAGCAGCAGCAGCAGCAGCAGCAGCAGCAGCAGCAGCAGCAGCAGCAGCAGCAGCAGCAGCAGCAGCAGCAGCAGCAGCAGCAGCAGCAGCAGCAGCAGCAGCAGCAGCAGCAGCAGCAGCAGCAGCAGCAGCAGCAGCAGCAGCAGCAGCAGCAGCAGCAGCAGCAGCAGCAGCAGCAGCAGCAGCAGCAGCAGCAGCAGCAGCAGCAGCAGCAGCAGCAGCAGCAGCAGCAGCAGCAGCAGCAGCAGCAGCAGCAGCAGCAGCAGCAGCAGCAGCAGCAGCAGCAGCAGCAGCAGCAGCAGCAGCAGCAGCAGCAGCAGCAGCAGCAGCAGCAGCAGCAGCAGCAGCAGCAGCAGCAGCAGCAGCAGCAGCAGCAGCAGCAGCAGCAGCAGCAGCAGCAGCAGCAGCAGCAGCAGCAGCAGCAGCAGCAGCAGCAGCAGCAGCAGCAGCAGCAGCAGCAGCAGCAGCAGCAGCAGCAGCAGCAGCAGCAGCAGCAGCAGCAGCAGCAGCAGCAGCAGCAGCAGCAGCAGCAGCAGCAGCAGCAGCAGCAGCAGCAGCAGCAGCAGCAGCAGCAGCAGCAGCAGCAGCAGCAGCAGCAGCAGCAGCAGCAGCAGCAGCAGCAGCAGCAGCAGCAGCAGCAGCAGCAGCAGCAGCAGCAGCAGCAGCAGCAGCAGCAGCAGCAGCAGCAGCAGCAGCAGCAGCAGCAGCAGCAGCAGCAGCAGCAGCAGCAGCAGCAGCAGCAGCAGCAGCAGCAGCAGCAGCAGCAGCAGCAGCAGCAGCAGCAGCAGCAGCAGCAGCAGCAGCAGCAGCAGCAGCAGCAGCAGCAGCAGCAGCAGCAGCAGCAGCAGCAGCAGCAGCAGCAGCAGCAGCAGCAGCAGCAGCAGCAGCAGCAGCAGCAGCAGCAGCAGCAGCAGCAGCAGCAGCAGCAGCAGCAGCAGCAGCAGCAGCAGCAGCAGCAGCAGCAGCAGCAGCAGCAGCAGCAGCAGCAGCAGCAGCAGCAGCAGCAGCAGCAGCAGCAGCAGCAGCAGCAGCAGCAGCAGCAGCAGCAGCAGCAGCAGCAGCAGCAGCAGCAGCAGCAGCAGCAGCAGCAGCAGCAGCAGCAGCAGCAGCAGCAGCAGCAGCAGCAGCAGCAGCAGCAGCAGCAGCAGCAGCAGCAGCAGCAGCAGCAGCAGCAGCAGCAGCAGCAGCAGCAGCAGCAGCAGCAGCAGCAGCAGCAGCAGCAGCAGCAGCAGCAGCAGCAGCAGCAGCAGCAGCAGCAGCAGCAGCAGCAGCAGCAGCAGCAGCAGCAGCAGCAGCAGCAGCAGCAGCAGCAGCAGCAGCAGCAGCAGCAGCAGCAGCAGCAGCAGCAGCAGCAGCAGCAGCAGCAGCAGCAGCAGCAGCAGCAGCAGCAGCAGCAGCAGCAGCAGCAGCAGCAGCAGCAGCAGCAGCAGCAGCAGCAGCAGCAGCAGCAGCAGCAGCAGCAGCAGCAGCAGCAGCAGCAGCAGCAGCAGCAGCAGCAGCAGCAGCAGCAGCAGCAGCAGCAGCAGCAGCAGCAGCAGCAGCAGCAGCAGCAGCAGCAGCAGCAGCAGCAGCAGCAGCAGCAGCAGCAGCAGCAGCAGCAGCAGCAGCAGCAGCAGCAGCAGCAGCAGCAGCAGCAGCAGCAGCAGCAGCAGCAGCAGCAGCAGCAGCAGCAGCAGCAGCAGCAGCAGCAGCAGCAGCAGCAGCAGCAGCAGCAGCAGAGCAGCAGCAAGCAGCAGCAGCAGCAGCAGCAGCAGCAGCAGCAGCAGCAGCAGCAGCAGCAGCAGCAGCAGCAGCAGCAGCAGCAGCAGCAGCAGCAGCAGCAGCAGCAGCAGCAGCAGCAGCAGCAGCAGCAGCAGCAGCAGCAGCAGCAGCAGCAGCAGCAGCAGCAGCAGCAGCAGCAGCAGCAGCAGCAGCAGCAGCAGCAGCAGCAGCAGCAGCAGCAGCAGCAGCAGCAGCAGCAGCAGCAGCAGCAGCAGCAGCAGCAGCAGCAGCAGCAGCAGCAGCAGCAGCAGCAGCAGCAGCAGCAGCAGCAGCAGCAGCAGCAGCAGCAGCAGCAGCAGCAGCAGCAGCAGCAGCAGCAGCAGCAGCAGCAGCAGCAGCAGCAGCAGCAGCAGCAGCAGCAGCAGCAGCAGCAGCAGCAGCAGCAGCAGCAGCAGCAGCAGCAGCAGCAGCAGCAGCAGCAGCAGCAGCAGCAGCAGCAGCAGCAGCAGCAGCAGCAGCAGCAGCAGCAGCAGCAGCAGCAGCAGCAGCAGCAGCAGCAGCAGCAGCAGCAGCAGCAGCAGCAGCAGCAGCAGCAGCAGCAGCAGCAGCAGCAGCAGCAGCAGCAGCAGCAGCAGCAGCAGCAGCAGCAGCAGCAGCAGCAGCAGCAGCAGCAGCAGCAGCAGCAGCAGCAGCAGCAGCAGCAGCAGCAGCAGCAGCAGCAGCAGCAGCAGCAGCAGCAGCAGCAGCAGCAGCAGCAGCAGCAGCAGCAGCAGCAGCAGCAGCAGCAGCAGCAGCAGCAGCAGCAGCAGCAGCAGCAGCAGCAGCAGCAGCAGCAGCAGCAGCAGCAGCAGCAGCAGCAGCAGCAGCAGCAGCAGCAGCAGCAGCAGCAGCAGCAGCAGCAGCAGCAGCAGCAGCAGCAGCAGCAGCAGCAGCAGCAGCAGCAGCAGCAGCAGCAGCAGCAGCAGCAGCAGCAGCAGCAGCAGCAGCAGCAGCAGCAGCAGCAGCAGCAGCAGCAGCAGCAGCAGCAGCAGCAGCAGCAGCAGCAGCAGCAGCAGCAGCAGCAGCAGCAGCAGCAGCAGCAGCAGCAGCAGCAGCAGCAGCAGCAGCAGCAGCAGCAGCAGCAGCAGCAGCAGCAGCAGCAGCAGCAGCAGCAGCAGCAGCAGCAGCAGCAGCAGCAGCAGCAGCAGCAGCAGCAGCAGCAGCAGCAGCAGCAGCAGCAGCAGCAGCAGCAGCAGCAGCAGCAGCAGCAGCAGCAGCAGCAGCAGCAGCAGCAGCAGCAGCAGCAGCAGCAGCAGCAGCAGCAGCAGCAGCAGCAGCAGCAGCAGCAGCAGCAGCAGCAGCAGCAGCAGCAGCAGCAGCAGCAGCAGCAGCAGCAGCAGCAGCAGCAGCAGCAGCAGCAGCAGCAGCAGCAGCAGCAGCAGCAGCAGCAGCAGCAGCAGCAGCAGCAGCAGCAGCAGCAGCAGCAGCAGCAGCAGCAGCAGCAGCAGCAGCAGCAGCAGCAGCAGCAGCAGCAGCAGCAGCAGCAGCAGCAGCAGCAGCAGCAGCAGCAGCAGCAGCAGCAGCAGCAGCAGCAGCAGCAGCAGCAGCAGCAGCAGCAGCAGCAGCAGCAGCAGCAGCAGCAGCAGCAGCAGCAGCAGCAGCAGCAGCAGCAGCAGCAGCAGCAGCAGCAGCAGCAGCAGCAGCAGCAGCAGCAGCAGCAGCAGCAGCAGCAGCAGCAGCAGCAGCAGCAGCAGCAGCAGCAGCAGCAGCAGCAGCAGCAGCAGCAGCAGCAGCAGCAGCAGCAGCAGCAGCAGCAGCAGCAGCAGCAGCAGCAGCAGCAGCAGCAGCAGCAGCAGCAGCAGCAGCAGCAGCAGCAGCAGCAGCAGCAGCAGCAGCAGCAGCAGCAGCAGCAGCAGCAGCAGCAGCAGCAGCAGCAGCAGCAGCAGCAGCAGCAGCAGCAGAGCAGCAGCAGCAGCAGCAGCAGCAGCAGCAGCAGCAGCAGCAGCAGCAGCAGCAGCAGCAGCAGCAGCAGCAGCAGCAGCAGCAGCAGCAGCAGCAGCAGCAGCAGCAGCAGCAGCAGCAGCAGCAGCAGCAGCAGCAGCAGCAGCAGCAGCAGCAGCAGCAGCAGCAGCAGCAGCAGCAGCAGCAGCAGCAGCAGCAGCAGCAGCAGCAGCAGCAGCAGCAGCAGCAGCAGCAGCAGCAGCAGCAGCAGCAGCAGCAGCAGCAGCAGCAGCAGCAGCAGCAGCAGCAGCAGCAGCAGCAGCAGCAGCAGCAGCAGCAGCAGCAGCAGCAGCAGCAGCAGCAGCAGCAGCAGCAGCAGCAGCAGCAGCAGCAGCAGCAGCAGCAGCAGCAGCAGCAGCAGCAGCAGCAGCAGCAGCAGCAGCAGCAGCAGCAGCAGCAGCAGCAGCAGCAGCAGCAGCAGCAGCAGCAGCAGCAGCAGCAGCAGCAGCAGCAGCAGCAGCAGCAGCAGCAGCAGCAGCAGCAGCAGCAGCAGCAGCAGCAGCAGCAGCAGCAGCAGCAGCAGCAGCAGCAGCAGCAGCAGCAGCAGCAGCAGCAGCAGCAGCAGCAGCAGCAGCAGCAGCAGCAGCAGCAGCAGCAGCAGCAGCAGCAGCAGCAGCAGCAGCAGCAGCAGCAGCAGCAGCAGCAGCAGCAGCAGCAGCAGCAGCAGCAGCAGCAGCAGCAGCAGCAGCAGCAGCAGCAGCAGCAGCAGCAGCAGCAGCAGCAGCAGCAGCAGCAGCAGCAGCAGCAGCAGCAGCAGCAGCAGCAGCAGCAGCAGCAGCAGCAGCAGCAGCAGCAGCAGCAGCAGCAGCAGCAGCAGCAGCAGCAGCAGCAGCAGCAGCAGCAGCAGCAGCAGCAGCAGCAGCAGCAGCAGCAGCAGCAGCAGCAGCAGCAGCAGCAGCAGCAGCAGCAGCAGCAGCAGCAGCAGCAGCAGCAGCAGCAGCAGCAGCAGCAGCAGCAGCAGCAGCAGCAGCAGCAGCAGCAGCAGCAGCAGCAGCAGCAGCAGCAGCAGCAGCAGCAGCAGCAGCAGCAGCAGCAGCAGCAGCAGCAGCAGCAGCAGCAGCAGCAGCAGCAGCAGCAGCAGCAGCAGCAGCAGCAGCAGCAGCAGCAGCAGCAGCAGCAGCAGCAGCAGCAGCAGCAGCAGCAGCAGCAGCAGCAGCAGCAGCAGCAGCAGCAGCAGCAGCAGCAGCAGCAGCAGCAGCAGCAGCAGCAGCAGCAGCAGCAGCAGCAGCAGCAGCAGCAGCAGCAGCAGCAGCAGCAGCAGCAGCAGCAGCAGCAGCAGCAGCAGCAGCAGCAGCAGCAGCAGCAGCAGCAGCAGCAGCAGCAGCAGCAGCAGCAGCAGCAGCAGCAGCAGCAGCAGCAGCAGCAGCAGCAGCAGCAGCAGCAGCAGCAGCAGCAGCAGCAGCAGCAGCAGCAGCAGCAGCAGCAGCAGCAGCAGCAGCAGCAGCAGCAGCAGCAGCAGCAGCAGCAGCAGCAGCAGCAGCAGCAGCAGCAGCAGCAGCAGCAGCAGCAGCAGCAGCAGCAGCAGCAGCAGCAGCAGCAGCAGCAGCAGCAGCAGCAGCAGCAGCAGCAGCAGCAGCAGCAGCAGCAGCAGCAGCAGCAGCAGCAGCAGCAGCAGCAGCAGCAGCAGCAGCAGCAGCAGCAGCAGCAGCAGCAGCAGCAGCAGCAGCAGCAGCAGCAGCAGCAGCAGCAGCAGCAGCAGCAGCAGCAGCAGCAGCAGCAGCAGCAGCAGCAGCAGCAGCAGCAGCAGCAGCAGCAGCAGCAGCAGCAGCAGCAGCAGCAGCAGCAGCAGCAGCAGCAGCAGCAGCAGCAGCAGCAGCAGCAGCAGCAGCAGCAGCAGCAGCAGCAGCAGCAGCAGCAGCAGCAGCAGCAGCAGCAGCAGCAGCAGCAGCAGCAGCAGCAGCAGCAGCAGCAGCAGCAGCAGCAGCAGCAGCAGCAGCAGCAGCAGCAGCAGCAGCAGCAGCAGCAGCAGCAGCAGCAGCAGCAGCAGCAGCAGCAGCAGCAGCAGCAGCAGCAGCAGCAGCAGCAGCAGCAGCAGCAGCAGCAGCAGCAGCAGCAGCAGCAGCAGCAGCAGCAGCAGCAGCAGCAGCAGCAGCAGCAGCAGCAGCAGCAGCAGCAGCAGCAGCAGCAGCAGCAGCAGCAGCAGCAGCAGCAGCAGCAGCAGCAGCAGCAGCAGCAGCAGCAGCAGCAGCAGCAGCAGCAGCAGCAGCAGCAGCAGCAGCAGCAGCAGCAGCAGCAGCAGCAGCAGCAGCAGCAGCAGCAGCAGCAGCAGCAGCAGCAGCAGCAGCAGCAGCAGCAGCAGCAGCAGCAGCAGCAGCAGCAGCAGCAGCAGCAGCAGCAGCAGCAGCAGCAGCAGCAGCAGCAGCAGCAGCAGCAGCAGCAGCAGCAGCAGCAGCAGCAGCAGCAGCAGCAGCAGCAGCAGCAGCAGCAGCAGCAGCAGCAGCAGCAGCAGCAGCAGCAGCAGCAGCAGCAGCAGCAGCAGCAGCAGCAGCAGCAGCAGCAGCAGCAGCAGCAGCAGCAGCAGCAGCAGCAGCAGCAGCAGCAGCAGCAGCAGCAGCAGCAGCAGCAGCAGCAGCAGCAGCAGCAGCAGCAGCAGCAGCAGCAGCAGCAGCAGCAGCAGCAGCAGCAGCAGCAGCAGCAGCAGCAGCAGCAGCAGCAGCAGCAGCAGCAGCAGCAGCAGCAGCAGCAGCAGCAGCAGCAGCAGCAGCAGCAGCAGCAGCAGCAGCAGCAGCAGCAGCAGCAGCAGCAGCAGCAGCAGCAGCAGCAGCAGCAGCAGCAGCAGCAGCAGCAGCAGCAGCAGCAGCAGCAGCAGCAGCAGCAGCAGCAGCAGCAGCAGCAGCAGCAGCAGCAGCAGCAGCAGCAGCAGCAGCAGCAGCAGCAGCAGCAGCAGCAGCAGCAGCAGCAGCAGCAGCAGCAGCAGCAGCAGCAGCAGCAGCAGCAGCAGCAGCAGCAGCAGCAGCAGCAGCAGCAGCAGCAGCAGCAGCAGCAGCAGCAGCAGCAGCAGCAGCAGCAGCAGCAGCAGCAGCAGCAGCAGCAGCAGCAGCAGCAGCAGCAGCAGCAGCAGCAGCAGCAGCAGCAGCAGCAGCAGCAGCAGCAGCAGCAGCAGCAGCAGCAGCAGCAGCAGCAGCAGCAGCAGCAGCAGCAGCAGCAGCAGCAGCAGCAGCAGCAGCAGCAGCAGCAGCAGCAGCAGCAGCAGCAGCAGCAGCAGCAGCAGCAGCAGCAGCAGCAGCAGCAGCAGCAGCAGCAGCAGCAGCAGCAGCAGCAGCAGCAGCAGCAGCAGCAGCAGCAGCAGCAGCAGCAGCAGCAGCAGCAGCAGCAGCAGCAGCAGCAGCAGCAGCAGCAGCAGCAGCAGCAGCAGCAGCAGCAGCAGCAGCAGCAGCAGCAGCAGCAGCAGCAGCAGCAGCAGCAGCAGCAGCAGCAGCAGCAGCAGCAGCAGCAGCAGCAGCAGCAGCAGCAGCAGCAGCAGCAGCAGCAGCAGCAGCAGCAGCAGCAGCAGCAGCAGCAGCAGCAGCAGCAGCAGCAGCAGCAGCAGCAGCAGCAGCAGCAGCAGCAGCAGCAGCAGCAGCAGCAGCAGCAGCAGCAGCAGCAGCAGCAGCAGCAGCAGCAGCAGCAGCAGCAGCAGCAGCAGCAGCAGCAGCAGCAGCAGCAGCAGCAGCAGCAGCAGCAGCAGCAGCAGCAGCAGCAGCAGCAGCAGCAGCAGCAGCAGCAGCAGCAGCAGCAGCAGCAGCAGCAGCAGCAGCAGCAGCAGCAGCAGCAGCAGCAGCAGCAGCAGCAGCAGCAGCAGCAGCAGCAGCAGCAGCAGCAGCAGCAGCAGCAGCAGCAGCAGCAGCAGCAGCAGCAGCAGCAGCAGCAGCAGCAGCAGCAGCAGCAGCAGCAGCAGCAGCAGCAGCAGCAGCAGCAGCAGCAGCAGCAGCAGCAGCAGCAGCAGCAGCAGCAGCAGCAGCAGCAGCAGCAGCAGCAGCAGCAGCAGCAGCAGCAGCAGCAGCAGCAGCAGCAGCAGCAGCAGCAGCAGCAGCAGCAGCAGCAGCAGCAGCAGCAGCAGCAGCAGCAGCAGCAGCAGCAGCAGCAGCAGCAGCAGCAGCAGCAGCAGCAGCAGCAGCAGCAGCAGCAGCAGCAGCAGCAGCAGCAGCAGCAGCAGCAGCAGCAGCAGCAGCAGCAGCAGCAGCAGCAGCAGCAGCAGCAGCAGCAGCAGCAGCAGCAGCAGCAGCAGCAGCAGCAGCAGCAGCAGCAGCAGCAGCAGCAGCAGCAGCAGCAGCAGCAGCAGCAGCAGCAGCAGCAGCAGCAGCAGCAGCAGCAGCAGCAGCAGCAGCAGCAGCAGCAGCAGCAGCAGCAGCAGCAGCAGCAGCAGCAGCAGCAGCAGCAGCAGCAGCAGCAGCAGCAGCAGCAGCAGCAGCAGCAGCAGCAGCAGCAGCAGCAGCAGCAGCAGCAGCAGCAGCAGCAGCAGCAGCAGCAGCAGTAGAGTAGCAGCGAGCAGTAGCAGGTAGACTAAGCCGAACCGAAAGCCAATTAGGTTGATTTTACAATGTCACGGCTTAACGAACAGATAATAGCGATTATCTGTTGCAATTACGCTCAAATAACCGTATATTTCTAGTAGGCACCCACATTAAACATAAGGTAAGACATCATCTGTCTTAGTGAACCCCACAATCGATCCAACGATGAACTCAAACAGACCATAATGTCATCAGCTATCGTTGGAGAGGCTCGATAGATTACTGATAATTCAGGAGCACGTGTTTTGACCCAGATTATGCTGTAGCTCAGACAAGTATTTGTTTAAGTCTCAATGTATGTAAGCAAGCCACAGCAAGAAAATCTTTTATAGTTCAAGTTATGATGAAAAAGTTAAGTATACATTTCAGGAACAACTAGAGTTGTTCAATAATAAAAAGCGAAACCAGCTCGAGATAGCTTGAAATGATGTTCAAAAAGTTGTTGAAACAGTAATGATACTTACTAGTAACTTAAAACGAAAGGTTAAGAAGAACCAATGGATTTCAGCGACGCCTACTGAACTGAAAGGTGCTCAGAAACTCATCGAGTCTAGCTACAAACACGATGAAGACTGGAGGAAGCTTCAGCGTAGGCTGATAAAAATCCTACACAATGATCGTGAGCAGTGGTGGGTAGTGAAATAAGAAGAGAAGGGAAAGGCAGCAGCAATAAGTAACAGCACACAGCTGTTCAGACTTATCGAGAAAACTGGTATTAAAAATCCAGCTGTTAGTGAGACTTTCTCGGAAAAAGATAGGACCATTATTCACTCTCAATCCAGGAGATTGGACCGGTAGGAAAAACATTTTAGAAACAGTTCATCTAGCCTCCAGCCACATTTCAGTTACCCACTATCTCCAAGCAACCTGAATGACAAACTGAAGTAAGCCCTCCAACTCTTAGCGAGGTTGAATGGGTTATAGGCAATCTATAGCGAGGGAGAAACAGAATCTGATGGATTAACCCCTGAGACTTTTAGGGATGATGGTCCAGTTTCAGCAACTAAATTAACTGAGATCTTAGCTAAAATCTAGAAACCGGACGAAATCCTATCTGACTGGTCTCCATCGCTGATCATCCCAGTTTATAAGAAACGACAAAAATCCTCTTGTGACAATCACATAGGAATCAGTTTAACTAAGACGGCGTCTAAAACATTATTTTCGACAATAATTTTATACTTAATCAGAACTTGTGAAGAGCAAACCCGAGAAAACCAGGCTGGTTTCAAACCTGAACGTGGATGCATAGACTAAATATTTAATTTTCAGCAGATTTTGGAACATAGAAATACCTTTCGACGTCTGAAATTACTTGTATTCCTTGGCCTTAAGGCGGCATTCGGCTCTCTTGATAGTGGCGTTCTGTGGCAGTATCTGTCACTGAAAGGCGTAGCAAACAAGTACACTAACTTTGTAAAAGCCCTCTACTGGAATACGACCAGTCGAATCGAAGCTTATGGAAAACTGTAATCATAATTGCTTACTTCAAGTGGTATTCGTCGGGATTGTCCGCTTTCTCCATTTTTACTTAACTTTGTCATAGACGTGCTTTCATATATAACACTTTCATCGTCTGATTTTTCAGAAATTGGTTTTTCATCAGTAGATTAACTTGTTGACTTAGAATACCCAGATGATATATTTCTGTTAAGCTAAGACGCTGACAAAACGCAGTCTTCTGACCACCTTAAGCAACAATGCAAGCATGTTTGGGATGAGATTCTCTCTTCCAAATGCAAAATGCTGCTTCAAAAATGGCTTGCGTCAGCACCTTAACTAAAGATAGGGTGTGAAGTAGTTGAGCATGTCCACCACTTCACTTGTATTGGGAGTCTCATTAATCCTGATGTCCTGGTGTTTGTCGGAATCTCAGCATAGATTCAGAAGGCTCAATTGGCCTTAGAAAACACGCGTCACTCGTGGTGTAGTTGAAATATCCATCTGCCAACCGGTGGACCAGAATTGAGGATATTCGTAATTAACTAGTATTCGGTCATAGGTGCCTTCCAAGCATTTCTTGTGCCTTTTTGGACCACCGGGTAAGCTATACGTGATTTAGGAATGGTGCACTAAGTAAGGATGACAAATCTATTGACAAGTTAGTAAAAATTCATCAACTGAAGTGGTTAGGACATGTGTGACATATACCCAACCACCGCCTACCTCGATGGGCGATGTGTTCTGCCGGAGTAGGCTGGAAAAATGTTAGGGTGAAAGCACCAAGACATGACATCAGTCCATGAAGTCATTGACAGCTTGACTGAGCCGTGCTAATAGGTGTAGACTGCCTGGTTGAGGTCCTGGTGATTATCGTAACCAATGGTTAGAGACTTGCAATAAAATAGCTCAAAACCGTTTTTAACGGCACAGGTGCGTCCATTTTTGCCTTCCACCAAATCCTGATCCCTTGAATCACTCATAACCTTTCTCTGTCTTTATTTCATTAATTTATATTTTGTTGGATCGCATCTCCGATGCCTAATCTTTCCAATCACCACTCACATTGTTACTACCTCAACTACTCTAGGATTTGACCTGACAACTTGAACCAACATACGTACGTAACAGGTTCTGAGTTGTGACTAGACGACTGATTGACTGAATGAATGGTATAATTATGAACAATTTGATGCAGTCAATTCAAATCATGTTTGGCTACGAGATGTTTCCGAAAACGAACGCTCTAGTAAAGAGCTTTTAGCAGTGATTTACTTGTTTTGCAAGCCTCTCAGTATACAACTCTGAAGGAAGCTCGGTCAATAAGCTCACGATCATACCCATAACCTGTCTAATTTCTCCAGTGATCATTGTTTTCAAGCTCTAATTAAGCATCAGATGATTATAAAGACTATGTTTTAAAAAACAATATTCGGTTGAGTCTTCGGTGGGGACCACAAGAACACAGTACAAAAAATCGATATTTTATACAATATATTGGAAAGGTTACTTTTACGGAAAAATGAATATGGTATAAGTAATTTAACGCTTAATAACTTCCGACAGGAGCAGTGACCTAGTGATTAAGGCAATCGACTCTGTCATTAAGTCATAGAATCGAATAGTGCCCCCACCTACTGCAAATTGAATGTCCGTGTAGTATTGTTATCCATCACATATAGAATGCCGGTCATACCTAAGTATCTGGTAAATGAGTTGGTTAAATTGAAAGAAGTTTTAATTTCAACGTTTAATTATTAAAAAAACATAGATGTTATTTTACTGAGTTTAAAGGTTGACAATAACTGAAGCGTAGGTATGAAAATTGTGTGACAAACAAAATTTGTGGGTGGAAAGTTAAACAGAAAAATCTAGAAGGTTCCTAGATATGCTACACACAGTCCAGTTTGTAAAAATAACTACTGAAACGCACTTTTTATTAGAGTACTTAATACACTATTTTTACCTGAACAACATATCCACAAAGTCGTCGTCGAACACTGCTTGGTAAAAGTTTGCCATTCAACAAAACATATCCAGTAAGTTGTGAAGGATTTTTACGTCCAGCCAACACATCTAGGAGCCTTGATAATAGATAGAAAATTTTGACATTGAAGCAAGTTTCATGAAGCCGAATGCTGATTAAAATAGGAAGAGAAGAATCACTCCTAGTAGTGTCTAACTCAATAACTTACAAAGACCTTAACATTTAAAGTTCAGAAATCTGGGCCTTTAAACGTCTCCTTTTGTCATCAGTTAACGAATCAACCGAAAATATGTAAACCTTTGAAGCTGCTTAACTTTTCTTTGAAACTTCAAAATCCATGTGCGTTTAGTAAGGTCCTCGGTCCATTGGGTTGGAACCAATTTTCAGGTGAGTACGAAACTAATCCGTTGACAGCTACCTTAGGCTTAAGTAAGAAACCATTTCTAGTGTGGTCAGTTACGATGTAAATAAATAAAATGAGGAATAGTAGATACACACGACGAGAGGATCTTTATAAAAAATCTTGGTAAATAAAGTCAAACTCAATAACTTAATAGCTAAGGCAGATTAACAAAGAACTTTCAGGTGATGACATTTTGTAGCGTGGTTTAACACTAAATCGAATGCAACATCAATTTATTTTTTATTTATTTGAATACATAAATATTGTTACAAAGAGGCACTGAATACATATGTGCAACATAAGTCATTTGATTTGTGTGTGGGCTGTGGACCCTCCGTGTCCACCAACCCGGTTAAAGCGCCGGACATTCACTTTACGTCCTCTCAATTTTGTAAACAACACCCCCGCCACGAGAAGGCAGTGAGTAGGACTTCCTGACGGAGGCTATATACGCGTGGCCATGTGAGAGCATTTCGGGAGGGAGAGCGGCCCCTCCCCACCTTCGGCCGTACCAGGGCATTTGGGGGCAAAATCAATAGGAAAACTGAATACAAATCAACCTAACAAAGCTGAGTGAGATTTTCGTGGTCCAGCAATGTCATAAAAATTATTATATAAGTTTCTGGGCATATGTTACTGATCAAATAGCTCGGATTTCAGTTGCTGAAAACCTCACACAGATTTAGGCTAAATATATATAGTATTCCTCTAAATTTACTTATGAAAAAATACTGTTAAGTATAACCATGTTTATTTGACTGTGAATCACATGACTTTAGCCCATTACCCTAACATCAGAGTGAAATTTAGAAAAGAGCATCGATCTAGTTAGACCAAGACAATAAAATGTGAAGTATCTGACTGTCAAAGTGGGCCTTTAGAATACTACCAACAATTTACTAAGCTTTACGATAGAAATTAAAGACCACAGTCAATACGACTCAAAATATTCCCGTAGCACACCAATATTCGTGCTTATTCACGACGGAAAAAGAAGTCATTTTATTATGGATCTTTTTATTCACCTCTTTTGAATAGTTTTCCTTCATTTTATTGTAATGACTAAGATTCTCTATTTTTGCTTACCTCTATTTAATTTCTTTTCAGTTTGTTATGTATGAAGTAAATGACTTGCATCATCTGTAGGATAATAACATTAACTGTTGATAATTGGTAGTAGTAGTAGTAGTACTAGTAGTATTAGTAGGAATATTGTAAATGCGGGCTAAAAGATGAGAAACTGGTGTTCGCTTATCTGTTATACATCAGTTTAATCATTGTGGACTCAGACGACAAACACATCGCTTTTAAACCTCAACTGTACAACAAACCAATGCTTATTAAAGAGATCCTCCACTATGAAACCCTGTGGCAACCTAAAATGAGCCACTGACGTTTAAACTTGTACAGTGATTTTTTCGGTTGATGCATAATAAAGTTCATAGTTGAAACAACAAATCCAAAATATTCAACGAGTAAGTGCATCTTTAAAACCCCGTACATGTTCATGGGTTCTTAATACAGCCTATATTTATTCCAAAGTTAATGCATAACTACTTGAGAACCCAAATAAGTATATGTGACATGGTTTGAAATAGTGATTTTTCTTCTAAATATTATGAATACATATGAAATATTATAGTTGAATCCATGAGTCAATTGAAGCTAGACCACCATGGAAAACCTGGAAGCACTGGACAGACGTTTCGTCCCATTATGAAGCCCCTCAACAGTGCGCATCCACGATCCCGCCTCGCGAGATGCGAACTCTGAACCTATCGGTCCCGCGCGCGGACGCTTGACCTCTAAACCAATGAGCCGACATCCAACGGTGCTGATGTCTAGCTTCAACCAATTCATATATGAAATAAGTAAATTCACATGTGCGATATCATTAGATTTTAAAGTTTTCATGGAACTCACGTAGACTTTCCACATCCTGTCGGTCCGATTATTGCGTTCATTCCTGGTGGCATAAACCCACTAGATAGAAATTAAAAGGATGATTTTTATAAAAAGCTGGAAAGGAAAACCGAAATTTTGAACTACACCGAATTTATTTATTTGAACACATAAACATTGGTACAAGTGGGCACCAAATACATATGCGCAACACGATAACAATGAGGCCAGTAGCAGTTACCATTGATTTGTGTGAGAGCTGTGATACTGCCTGATTGCCCAAACCGAAGCAGCTGATTTCCTTGGCGAACCACACCCGGAGCCTTTGACCTGAAGGTCTAATCCACAGTGCAGTGGAGCAAAGTCAGGAGATGCAGTTTCATGGTAGCCGGTGACCAACAATAGGTTCATATGCCATTTGTTTCCTCAGGATTCTGGAGCCCATATGCACCATTGGTTTGGAATCAGGGTTTTCCAACTCTCCTAGTTGGATCCTCCATATCCATCAACCCGGTTAAAGCGCCGGACATTCGCTTTTCGTCCTCTCAAATTCGTAAACAACACCCCCACCACGAGCAGGCAGTGGCTGTATACGCGTGGCCATGTGAGAGCACTTTGAGAGGGAGAGCGGCCCCTCCGCCGTACCAGGGTATTTGGGAGTAAGGACTACATCAGTCATACATATTAATCGTAAACTACTTACTATTGTCTGTCAAATAAAAACAAGAAACACAAGAAAAATACAGAAGCTATAGTATAGTCAGGGTCAAGGATAATATTTGAGTACTATCTTCAGATTTCAGTCACCGCATTACGCAAATTTAAATGAAGAATTGACGTATACAATCCAAGCACGGCTATTTCACATCCTGACGTACCTCAACTGATTTCCGCTGCTTTGCTCAGCGTATTATAAAGTCAATAAATGAATATTTATATTAAAAAATAACCATACATACATGCAATGCGTTTGAGAATTCAGTTAGTACCTTGTAACAACCAGACCTACTGAGAGAATTTCTATCAAAGGATGGTCGAGAGCAAAGTACAGGAAGCTCAATTCTTTAATCTTTGAAAACCATCCCAAAACAATTGTCATAATTAAGCTATATGATCGTCAAATGATTCTATGATAGCATATAATCTCTAAGTTCTTCCTAAATATTAACTTTGTACAGTTGAGACTTTAAAAAGTATCTACAAAAATCGCTGATAGGAATAGTTAAAACGTAATAAGATTAAGCAAACCAGTTGTTAGTGTGACTGTGGACAAATATCCAGTTAATCGCTAATAAAGTTATTACCCGTAACTTGCTTCGTGAAAGTTCATATAAGATGTTAGGCAGAATAAGTTCCGAAGTTAACTCTGATATTGGATACCCAACCTCTTGAAAATAACAGAACTCTTACCTAAGGTCTGAAAGGACTTTTATGGAACTTGGGGAACTACATGAGAAGATCTGGGTCTTTATATTACATGATATATGATGAAACGATAGTGTTGTGGGAATGGTCTTTGTTCGGTTCGGAGACAACAAAACTGATTCGAAATTTTTAACTTGTGATTTCATATTTCCAGTGCATATATTATGAAAAATGTTTTTCTGTGTCTTCGGCATTCCATATCCAGGATGTAATAATCCATCTAAAATGCGAATGTATCCGTTAGAGCTTTCAATGCATTTGTACATTTTATATCAAGTACAATAAACCAGTTAGTTAAAATCAACATAGAGATAGGTGCAAGGGTGTTCCAGTTCGATTAGCTGAACCGCATTGCAACAAAGTAAACGGTAGGATTTATAATAGTAGTACTGATGTTAATAGAAAAGATTAAATCTTGATGAACACAGTGCTAAAAGAAGTGATAAATTAGAGTAACAAAATGCGTGGATTATTCGTGAATCCGAAGACATAGAAAACAATTAGTGAGTGCTATCAAGCCATTCCTGCAGATTACGAGTCACATCACTGCAATTGGAGAGGCAACACTGTCGAACAACCGAAGTTTGGAATATTGGACGTGGCTATTTCCAACCTGCATCTCGGCCACATCCATGTCAACGGAATTGTAAAGAAACTCTTCTTTACGCTTCAATGCAGCTCCACGAAATGTTAGTAAGGTTATTGTACTGACCCCTTCGGCTTCTCAGTGTTTAGTGACAAGGTGTTTTCGTCCGCTAAAATATTTATACGGTAAACATCAAATTTTTTGGATGAAACTAACAAGTCCTTTGCAGACTGGAGACTATCTATAGTAAATGATAGTTTCTATGTTTGTTACTCACCGCATTCGTGAATGACGTTACATTTCAGGACTGACCAATTGTCACCTGGTTGGTCACAGTTTTGCAGGTAGATATCAACAAACTCCGTTGGATGGAGACAATGTTCGTCACCAATAATTCAGTGTTTGGCTGCAATCACAAGCTGCTTCTTGCTTGGTGCGTCTATAATGACTTATTGTTTATTAGCGGGCTAAATATTACATAAGAGGTAATGAAATGGTTTATGGTCATGACTTTAGCACAAATGAAACAAAATACATTCACATAAAAGTATGTAACAAGGGAACAATAACTAAATAATGGATACAATTAGTGGCAATACATTTACAATCAATATCCTTAACCGACACCCATGTGTGTTCATGGCTAACTACCGAACACATAAATATTCCTATATTACTAGAAGCGATGGGATCTTCGAAGTAATTGCGTGGGTCTGTGAAAGACTTAAATTTCAGTAGTCCATTCTCCCCTATATCAGTGACTAAACTAGGCTTTCCGTGTACTACTACAACATTATCCGGCTTAAATGAAGTTATTTTACTATTCTTATTCATAATTACTTGTTTATGTTTATTACAGCAGACAACTTAATAGCTATGTATTTATTGAACTTAACACTAAGCAGACCCACGTCAGTCATTTTTTTTATTTCGTTGGATTCTGCCGGCTTAGTATTCCCTCCATAGATTCCTATAATGAACACGTCACTAAACTTTGGAAAAACGATCCGTCCTAAAAGAGGCCATAAGTGTTGACTAGAGCTCCTTGAAATAGGAAGTCCATCCAAAAACCTGTCTGAGCATCAGAGATGTTGATCGGATTCTGAATGATTTCCGAGATCTTGTTCCGGACTTATCGAGCAGTATTAGAGGTGCCCTGAGAACATGCACAAGTGTTCAGCCAAAGTTCATCAGCAGTCGGGTTTACTACCATATCGGATTGAAAAACAATCTGCTAAGATATGTTGAACTTCGGTTGCGTATTTGTGATTTTGATACTTAAGAATTATATGTTAATACAGATGGACTTTCTATTTCCAGGAGCTCTAGTCCGTATGGGAAGCTTCAGAGTGTATATTGTTTCTTCTATATTTAGGCCCCGTAATTCTGCAAAGAACTTTGCCGCAACCTTTGAATCTTAATTTCAAGCGTTTAGCGTTCAATAAATACATAGCTATTAAGTTGTCTGCTGTAATAAACATAAACAAGTAATTATGAATAAGAATAGTAAAATAACTTCATTTAAGCCGGATAATGTTGTAGTAGTACACGGAAAGCCTAGTTTAGTCACTGATATAGGGAGAATGGACTACTGAAATTTAAGTCTTTCACAGACCCACGCAATTACTTCGAAGATCCCATCGCTTCTAGTAATATAGGAATATTTATGTGTTCGGTAGTTAGCCATGAACACACATGGGTGTCGGTTAAGGATATTGATTGTAAATGTATTGCCACTAATTGTATCCATTATTTAGTTATTGTTCCCTTGTTACATACTTTTATGTGAATGTATTTTGTTTCATTTGTGCTAAAGTCATGACCATAAACCATTTCATTACCTCTTATGTAATATTTAGCCCGCTAATAAACAATAAGTCATTATAGACGCACCAAGCAAGAAGCAGCTTGTGATTGCAGCCAAACACTGAATTATTGGTGACGAACATTGTCTCCATCCAACGGAGTTTGTTGATATCTACCTGCAAAACTGTGACCAACCAGGTGACAATTGGTCAGTCCTGAAATGTAACGTCATTCACGAATGCGGTGAGTAACAAACATAGAAACTATCATTTACTATAGATAGTCTCCAGTCTGCAAAGGACTTGTTAGTTTCATCCAAAAAATTTGATGTTTACCGTATAAATATTTTAGCGGACGAAAACACCTTGTCACTAAACACTGAGAAGCCGAAGGGGTCAGTACAATAACCTTACTAACATTTCGTGGAGCTGCATTGAAGCGTAAAGAAGAGTTTCTTTACAATTCCGTTGACATGGATGTGGCCGAGATGCAGGTTGGAAATAGCCACGTCCAATATTCCAAACTTCGGTTGTTCGACAGTGTTTCCTCACCGATTGGCAAGTACTTTGCTTTGTAAATGTTAATTAAGTAGTTCGATACAATAAAATACGTCACCATCAACGTTGGAATCTAGGCATGTAGGTACTGCATTAGCGGCAGAATAAGTCATCTGTACGACCAAGGGAAGTTTTTTACATTTTATAGATTGGATATAGTGCTGCAGAACATATCGTCAGGTATCTCTGCTACTGTCGAAGTCTGGTGACCACGAACATCCGCGGCAATTCGATTGTGGACTATCAAGTCAACAGGTGCCTTTGTCATCTGTAGAGGAACTACAGGTTTTGTACGCTTGTTTGCAGCAGAAAGAAATAAGGGACAGATGTGTAACCAACGACATTAATTTGGTCATTTGTTGTATTACAAATGGCCATGTTGACGAGGTTAATGGATGATGATCTTAAAAACCTCAATGCGATATGTTTTGTACATCATGACACGTGAAGTTGACAGCCCTTTCACGCTACTTGGCACTTTATCACAACGAGGACTTTAGAAGTGCAGGTTTCACGGTTGCTTACGAAGTAACCTATATCCACTATTTAAACGTCAAGTGCATTAACCAATCGATTTTTGTCACCATCTGTCAACGAAAAAGACCCTGCGAAAGTGTACGATATCGCGACACAAGTTTATTTTCACGATGTGAGAGACATATTATAAAAGGGTAATCGAAGGAAAAAAAGAACACGTGTGTAGTAATTTAAAGTGATAATTATCCTTTACTGCTGTATAAGTACAATCGAGTGTTAAGGAACATAACCATAAGAGAAGCTCCAAGTAGCTAGTTGTGCCGGAGCATGTCATTCAGATATCGTTTTGACATTTTATGTTCTTTAAACTTTAGAATTCACAAGAATACTATTTTGATTCTCAATAGCCGAACAGGCGTGACGAAAAGAAGTAATCCGTGGAGTATTCATCATGTTCAACTTAGATTTCGATAAAAATTTTCTTAAACATGTGCTTACTTTTTATTTGCACGAAGAACTCTCACTAATTGTTGGGAAAGTGTGTTTAATTTTCAGTGCACTTGCAACAAAGTACACGTGCCTTGTTAATAATACATCACCTCCTTTTGTAGATCTTTCCAAATTGCAATAAGAGTTGGTAATTAGAATTATAAAACATAACGATTGATGCTCTAGCATTTGCCAACTACCCAGAATGTTGTACAATATTACGCTTTTTCTTTTCAATAAATTTCCTTAAAAACATACCATTCTTACGTGGATTGCAGTTTCCGTGTGGTGTGTTGTCGGAATAAAGGCGAACACAGATGTTTTGGGCTATGCCAAAGATGTTTTGAAAGTGGAAGCAAAATTATTGAAATTGACGTGTATATAGGCGGAAAATAAGCAATTCAGTGATCTAAATGGGAAAATCCGCATTATCTCCCCTTTACTTTCGAACCCATTTTCCCTTTTATTAGCTGTTTGAGTTGTGGATTTCTTAGCTCAACCACAAATTCTACTTAGCGCAATAATGGGAGATTGTGACTTAGAGCCCAGAGATAATTAGTTTGACAATAACGAAAGTGTCTATTCGACGTCGTTTGGATTATAATTTACTGAACTGAGTTTTTACATGAAATCAATTAGTGGGTTATCTACATACACTGTGAAAACCATTTTAAGTTTCAACAAGCAATGGATGACAGAAGCATTGTCAAAATACATTTCCCTAATAATATAAGCGTTGTAATCGCGCACACCCGCCTACCTCTTTGCATCAAGAGACCTTGAATTAAATTAAATTCCTGTAGACAAACAACCTTGAGCACTATCTGGTTCGTAGGATGTTCTTGATCAGTGAGAAACGCGTTGCATTTTAATAAAAATGCTGGCTATTACCAAAAGGCTTAAGTGAAAAAACCTCTGAAGAAATCTCCAACAATTTCAGCGAATAACTAGTAGGTAACAGTCTTTCTTCCTAGGACTCAGTATAAAGTGCAATCAATTTGAATTTCGTAAACTATGCTTCTCTAACATAGAAATCCTGGTCATTATTTTCGTTATTGATATTTCATGTCCCTCACTCGTATGGTAACGCTGTAGTAGCAGTAGCGTAAAGTGTCATATGAGCCAACATATCCTCAAATCTAAAAAATAAATAATCGTATCGTTACGACTAGATTGGAACTTAATCCAAACAACTAATAACGGTAAAATGAAGAAATATATGTCAAGTATCCCGTTTGAATATACTGCTTAGTGCACTTATACCTTCATAATTCTCTCAAAATTAAGGTCTTGTTCGATAAAAATACGTGGAACATCCTCATATATATGTCTAAATATGTAGAAACAATAAATTCATAGAAATGTACATATGAAAACTTTGTTGTTTGTTTAACAAAAGTGTTCCAGCATGCTTGTTGGCAACCATAAATAACTTGCGACATGCAAGCAAGTAGCGTTCTCTCTGCGTTTGCACTCACTATCACTGGATACCACGCTTTACCTATAAGTTGAACTGAGTAAAAGTCAGTGGGAGTTTTCGTTGACGTAGGGCAACAAAGAAACTATCACTGGTGCTTCGTTTTCACAGATCGATTTATCGTCAGAATAGAATACTGAAGATGCCACAGGTATTTGAGGTTTGACAACGCTTTGACCAGTAACACTTTCTACTATGAATCGTACCCACGAAGTGAAATCAAAAGACAGAAGGGAGGACGTTGGAAGATATATTTGACAGGCTATCAATATATTGAGGATCGACTGATCTAGACTGACTAGCGATTGCAGAGTTTGCTGAGCACGGCGTTGCCACTCGTGATCTGACGCGGATGCATGACAGAGCTCCTTCAGATAGTTGAGTCCACTAAAACTAATGTGGTCGGCATCCAATGTCGAAGGCTTACAGAGATACTTGATGTAGGGATTTGTTTACCTCTACAGCTCCTTCGTTTTGCAGTAGGTTCATTGGAACTGGCCTATTCAAGGGTTCCTTAAAGTGTTTTGCGCATTTTCGCCTCTGTCCTTAAATCTCAGTGGTTGACTTTCCTTCTTTGTCCTTGACTAATCTCTCTTGTTTACTTTACTGCCCAGCCGGTTCCTTCGTTGTGTTTTATAGCTGTTCCCTATTTCTTTATCCTGCAATTGTTTCTGCTATCGTTGCTGAGTGTTCCAAATATTTCTGCTTGTCTGAACTAATTCTCCTCTTCACACTCATGTTTTCTGTGCGTTCGGTCTCTATCTTAGCTGCCCCTGCCTCTTCTAGGCCGTCGATATTTGCTGTCTTCTTGCCCTTCCTTTCTTCAATCTTGTTCTGGCTTTCAATATGGATTTATTCCTTATGATGATGCTTCTTATGGCCCAGCACTTCCTGGCACGTTGACGTCAGCGCTTGTTTGATCCTTTTCCAGTTATACTTTATAGTAGTTTCCTCTTTTTGAATATATATTGTAAGGCTTGGAACTGTTGTCGATAGTTATCTGGAATAGGTTGATTTTGTAGTTATCTCGCAAGAAGGTTGTATTGAAACTTTTCACTAGTATTTCCCCAGTTTTCTAGTATTTCTCAAAGTTCGGACTAATCTTGATCACAACCAGGTGATGATTTGAAACCATGTCGGATCGTTACCTGGTTATCACGTCTTCCATTGTCCTTCCGAATTTTGCAGGTACGCAAATATGATCCATCTAGTTCTCTGTGATGTGATCCGTTGAGATCCTTGTAGCTTTATGCGTGTTTTTGTGACTGAATATGGTGTCGCCTATAATTATTTTATTGAAGAGATATGAACTTGCACATCTGTCACTATTTTCGTTCGTTTGTCCCAGTCAGTTTACGTCACCTCATGATATCTTCATACCCAATGTTGTCTACATTTGAGGAATCGTATTATTTGATCATTAGCTGAAGAATGACGTTGTTGTGCTGTCAGGGGTACACCTCTTCTTTAAAAGTAATTACTTTCACCTTTTTTATCGATTCATCTGTTTGATATGTATCAGAGTCAGTTGTCCGGACTTTACCGAACAAATCAGCGACTGTATAGTCTAGTGAAATAATTTGTTCAGGTATTCTGCATAATCCATATCTTCACTTATTTAGTATAGTGTCGTATATTTCCTTACAGTAGCGTTCTGACTAATTTGTGATAGACAACGAGTCAGTGTATATCCATTGAGCCCATACATGAATTCAAAATGCAATAGTATATCTTTGGGAGTTTACTCAGGCATATGCTTTCCTGACCAAACACATGTTATTTGACAGTGTTTGGCTCAGTGAAAAACTATTTCCTTTGAACTACCACGTTTGTCTTCTTTCAAGTAGCTTACCAAACACAACAACTTCTATCCAGGAAGGTTATAATTTCAGAGGGCCAGTTAATAATAAAATTACTTTCAACCTGTTGCTGAATTCCCTATGGAATTGAATGAGGATTTTCTTATGTGCTTTTTCATTCTCTCAATGCATAACTATAATTCGTGCAATCCAAATATTTTTTCGGTCAAAAGTCTCCACCCCCACTCTATTTGAACGCTGATTATGTGACTGCTTTATTTATGCTATCATTCATAAAAGTTAAGCGGTCACATAACCGAACGGATCGGTTTACCCTATCGTGATATCTAGGACATTCCGTCTCCATAGCAAGAATATAATCTCACCACATAAAATTTCTATATAACTATAAGGAGAATAGAACTGCTACATGTGCCAGATTGAAGGCACCAGTTGTTTTATCCTCGAAGAAGTTTGGTGCCCATTTCAAGGTTCATCCAAGTGTCCCGAAATAGGAATGGGCTAAGATTGACGGATAATGTAGCGAAGATTCGTAGACGTTTCAACGAACTTTTAACCTCACCTGTGGCACATTTTGATGTCTTATTAAAATAAACCTACCACAACACTGCTCCTTACTATGTATGTGGAAGGATCCCGTTGGGTTAGCAAGCTGATGCAGGTGAACGAGGGATTGGATATTATAACGTGACGCACTCTGCAACCCACTGTTTGACTGTTAGTTTTTTCAAAAGTTATTAAATCAGTGCCACACATTCCAGTGCATACGATATGCTCTCTCTGTCACACCTATGTATACCATGTGCAGCTTAGTATTCCCATCATAGATATCTATCACGAACACATCACTAAACCTGGGGAAACAATGTGTCCTATCATATGCCATAATTGTCGAATAGAGCTCCTTGAAGTTGAAAGTCCGTCTACACTAATTTGCTAGTTAAACGTGTAAAAATCACAAGTACACAACCAAAGTTCAACATATCTTAACAGTTTGGTTTTCAATCCGAGATGGTAGCCAAAAACCACTGCTGATGAACTTAGGTTAAATACTTATGTTCGTTAGTAGGACACTGATCGTGTATGGTAAATCCGCTTCAAGATCTCAAAATGCATTCAGAATTTCATCAGTATCTCTGATGGTCTGATAACCATCCGTTATCAAATTCATTAGTGCGTTGTTTATCTGTTCTGTCCGGTTTATGAACTTCTGTGAACACAAATAAACGTTATTACATTCTACGAGAAACGGAGTAACGACTTCAATTCGTTCAGGGACCATCATCATCTAGAGGCCACACATTGTTGTTGCCATCGGATGATTTACAGCTTGTAGATCCTCATTACAACTTATTTCAGTGTCCACCGTTATTAATGCAACATGAATCACCGCAAAATCAAGTACCACTGATCGTGCAAGTGGACTAGACGAAAGGAAGACAAGTTTTTCCACAAAAGTCGCTTCTGACTTCTCATTTCACTGGATTGGCACATTCTGATTATAGGTATTACTGGTTAAAGTGTTATAATATATTTCTGAAAGGGCAGGTACACGCCAATTTGACAGACATGACCTATAAATTACAACATCTATTGGTTCACAGTATCCATGCTAAATAAATACAGTCTATATGATTGTATATCAATTCATTTCTTCAGATATACTGAGGACTCTCCAAAACAATTCTCAAGGTGGCATCGCGTCAACATTACACACCAGATCTAAACTCGACATCATTGTGTTAGGATTTTGGTCGTGCTAATTATTTATGCAATGCAACTTTTTAAGTTTATAGTTGTTATAAAGTAGATTTGTAGAACGCTTGGTGTAAACTATGACCATCAGAAAACGTGTAAGTTGAGTTTGTTCCAGATGTCAGAAGTTCCAAAACTGTACTCTCAGAGCAAGATTCTGAAAAAAGAGAGAAAAACCGAGGAGCAGTAAGGCACTTGGATACGAACGATAAACAATACTTAACATTTTGTAGTGGAACAGACAGAGGTATGATAAATTAGTAGATTCAATTCATACTAGCTCCTGTTGCCAGAATGAAATGTGATTAGAGCCTTTAGATGAGAGAATGCAGTAATAAAGAACAATGAATCATGAGATTTAACAAGGCTGAGTAGGTTCAAATGGCAGGAATGTCGCAGTTAGAATAAGGAAGGCTGTTTATTAGAACGGAAAGTACATGAAGGGCTGAAGGTGTTAATAAAACTAATGACTGTATCTTCTATTGTCTGAGTTTTTCTCGTTTTCTTCTATCGGATGCCTGCCACACAGTCCTAGTGTAAAAGTCCGAGTTAGCATGTTATACCCTGTCTTATTAATGAAGTTAATCCAGCACAAAATTGAAAACATGAGTGTGAATGGTGAGTTAAGGAGAACAACATCAATATCACGAATTGATTTATCTTTTCTCAATCACAATCGGTCAGAAGTTTCTCTAAAGCAAAGTAGCGCGCTAAACAATAAAAGAAACAGTTAATACCAAAGGGTTTGATACCTTAGAATCAATACAAATATTCCCAACAAGATGGGATCAAATATCTATCTGCAGGGATTCCAGCAATCCTTCCAAGCAGACAGTCGGAAGGTTAACAGTCACACACTGAAACACGCCGTGACCTTGAGCTTAGTCAAACACGACCTTACTGTCAATAGTCCGGCAACATGCAATGGAAAATTAGGTAACAGAAGATAAGTCTTTAATCAAAACCACATAATAAAGGGTCAAACGAGGAAGACTGAAGCACAAAGGATGTGGTTAAACGAGATCCGAACAAAGGTTAAAATACACAACAGGGGGAAGAAACAGATAAATGGCGGTACTGTCCAACAAAAAAGCTGCGGAGGGATTTTGATCGTTCTCTTTCCATTTTAATGAGGAAAAAGGAACAAAATTGCGTGCAAGTTTCGGATGGAAGAACGAAGAAAATACCACTTGCATTCCGATTTGTGGTAGTGAAAATGAAATATGACTGGTCATTGCTGGTGAACAAACAGGCTTTTAGCCTGCAGTTCATTAAACACGTAATTTCTTCTTCTCTCATTTGTTTCTACTCCGTACTTACTGAGCGTGGCTGCTTGTAAATGTATTGAATAAAATATTATCTAGTGTTATCTGATTCTCTGTTTTGATTCGTGAATCCTGCATCTAATCAACAAGATTTGTCTCATCATCGCATTAACGTTTTATCGTAGTATAACTGAGAGAGAGAAAAAATATATCAAGCCATTCGTTATTTCATATTGAAGACGAAGCATTATACTATGTATTCAGATATTTCCATCAGTCCAGAATACTTTTGACTTTTAAAGTTGGAAATGCAACCAGTTTGCTGTAAAATATGGAAAGGGAGGTTTAAAGGATAGAGCTGGGAAAATACCACACACAGTAGTAATGTAATTGTTCTGAGAACTTCTCAAGCCTTTCAGAGTCTGTGGTTTAACTCTGGTTATCGGTTACCAATGAAGTTTCATTTGGTTATTAACTATCAGGGATTGGGTTGTTGTCATAGGGATTTCGCGTCCTTGCGGTAACGCCTGGCAGTGATTTTCGTCTGTAATTACGGGTGGAGGTTAATTACCACTACCCATTTTGGTGATCATACCTAAAGAGGATGCCAATGGTTTGTTATGTGACACATAATCCTTAAGTCTACCATATGATTGGATTCATTTTTGGTCAATCTTATCTATTCAGGATGCGATGTGTAAAATCTCTGGTTACGCATTGCACGGGATGCTTAGCCTATCTGTTGTAAGTGTTGACTGACAGTATGTTTGGCCGTGATCGAGCGTGACGTACACCCAAAAAAGGAAGTTCCACAGACAGATAATTTGGTACCAGAATGGGGGTTTGAGGAGATTGTGGTATTTTGATAGTCGAATTTATGAGTCGATTTAAGCTAGACCACCATTGAAAGCCTGCAGGCACTAGATACGCATTGCTGAACTGTTCCATACTAGGGCGAAACAGGCGTTCAGTGCTTCCAGCTTTTTAATAATGGTCTAGCTTAAATCGACTAGTGAATTCAACTGTAAGATAATTTAGTATTTCGGTCTAATAACTTCCATTTTCCCGAGTTCATGAAAAAGATTGAGGTTTTCAAAGGTTTATCCCAGTGATTGGCACAGAAACATCTGCAACCGTAAAAATCCGGTGAATGGTTTTGCATAAACCCACATTAAGATAGTGATCTATCTTACTGTATGTGGAGTTCGGTTCTTCACTTGTCGCCTGTAAGTTGAGGAGCAGTTCTTACAGGTGGTCGTTAACGTTCACGGGAAGAATGCATACTTCTGTGCCAGCGCAGGTGAAACAACTAATCTCTGTCACCGAACTACTCATATATAACAGAGGGCTTTGCCCACTGGCTACGGTCACCAATGACAAGTGGCGACGGGGAAGATTCCTGAAAGATTTATCGTGACGGAAAGTTCTGGGCTAAGGTAACTGCGATGTTTCCTGGAGTTTCCAGAAGACTAACTATGCTTGATGTGGCATTAACGTCAATTAAATTTATCCGTTCCTCGCGGTTTAAGGGTCGAGTTTTTTCGTGACAGTCTTCTCAATGAAGATGTGGTGCATCTGTGATTATGATGAATATTAAAAAAGGAGTGTGAATCTGACAGAAATATGTGACTTCATTTTGTGTAGTTGGAAGCTTTCCTTTGACAGACCAAACCAAGGTGCTTGAGTTCCCGGTGATCTCATGAATCCGGTAGGCAGATGCAGCTAGGTCGTCCGCGGCGTTATTTCGGAATGGAACTAGAGCGGCTTGCACCTGACGAGGAAGTCAAGATAGAAAGGCCTTGATCAAAGTTTTGTTGTCTAGCTACCTTCCGTATACGTAGCAATATTTCTGCTTCTGAACAGCACTGCAATTCGATTTTGCTGAAGAGTCGATATAGTGTTTTGCAATCGGTTAGCTTTCTCTGTTTAAGGACGACCTTTTACAAAGTGTCTTAAGGTTCTGAAACATCGCCAGCAAACGCACATGTTGTAATCGCATCGTACTGCCTTCATAACACTGGGGAAATTTGCACGTGGATCTGTTCGGCTGGGCTCAGAAAGTCAGTTTCTGAGAAGCAGGACCAGACCTCAATATTCTTGGGCCATAACACCATGAAGTGCAAGATGGGAGGCGTGATTCTTAGATCTTAATAATTTAGATATGTTTTATGACATGATAAGAGAGAATATATGAACATGCAAAAAATGCTCGAAATACTAAATCAATGTCTCATAGAGTAAATATATGTGTATAAATTGTTATGAGGAAAAGACTCATAGTTTATCGGCTAGAGTAGCAGGACACATCCGGTCCACCACTAAAGACGTCACTGATATTTAGGATTTGGCAGCTCTTTTTTCCGTAACACCTTTGTAGTCGAAAGATCTTAAACATAAAAATGACACAAGTATTCAGAGTTTGACAACACCCTGACAAGTAACAGTTTTTATGACCAAAACGTGCCTACCCGGTGAAACCAGACCTTATAAGCAAAGGTAACCGAAGATGTATTTGACAGAATATCGATATATCGAGAAATGCTTAATCCAAACTGGCCAACGATTATGTGCGATGTGAAGCACGGCGTACACACCCGCTATCTGGTGCGGATGCGTGACCGAGCACCTTCAGCCTTGGTGTGTCCAGTTGAACTAGTGAGGTTAGTATTATTATTAAAGACTCATAGGACTGTTTATTTCGTGGATTCATTCGTCACTAAAGAGGGATTAGTGTAACCATTGCTTTTCTATCTCTTGAGTTAATGACCAGATAGTTTCGACCTTCAGCTTCCTGGTGGAACGTAACTAGAATCATAGTTCTTCACAGCGATCAAAGCTCTACAAATAGACAAATTCAGAAAAAAACGTAATGAACTGTTTCTCACAATAGGTATCATTACCAAGGTTTGACTTGATAATTTTGAATAAATTGAGCATTGGTTAGATTGGTAAATAAATAATATATTTATAATATCTTATGAGGTATCGGTGATAAATCTCGTTGAGCGCAAATGTTATCTAACCTGTCCAAAGAAACCTGAAGGACTGAGTCAAGTAAACGGATTTAATGCATTTATTACCAAAGATTGAACCTCGACGGTTTCTAGCGCGGACGGCTTGTAGTCTCTGTTACTGTGATATCGTGTAGACTTTATTCGATGGCTCTCTTTACTCCTACGAACCAAAAACGGTTGACTAACATATCTGTAGTTCGCCTTAAAAAAGGTGGTAATCGTTACGAGTTGGCATGTTACCCAAACAAAGTGCAAGCTTGGCGAGACAAGCTGTACGTTATGAACTATCAAATTACGCTACAGTGAAACAAATTTAGATGAAGTTTTACAGGCTCATTGTGTCTTCACGAATGTCTCAAAAGGTCAGTTCGCTAACAAAAAGGAAATGTATGTACATTTCCGTACAGAAGATGAAAGACAAATAATAAAGACAGTAGGCTATCGTTGTAATATCCCAAGTTTTTAGATACTAGAACATGGAGAATTACAACTCACAGAAAAGGAACGCCTTGTAGGACAACAGGCTTTGTTTAGAGATGTGGCTAAAATAGTGTCTGAAAGATGCGTAAACCCTGAAAACAACCGGGCATACACTGTCACGATGATAGAGAAGATGATGAAAGATTGTCACATATCCCTGAAGGCTAATAAAAGTGCTAAACAGCATGTAAGTTTAGTAGCAATTCGAGTCGCTCCAGGCTTTAGAGGTAATTAAACAGTTACGGTCGGCTCCTGGATTTAAAATTGCTCCTTCAATGATGGAAGTGAATATTACCATGCAGAAAGACTCATGTGAACCTGTTATCGAAAGACTTTTGCAACTATGCAATGACATCATACAACAAAGTGAATCACCCGATGGACTTTACGACTTGGTTAGTTTGGATTTATCATCGATAAACTTTATCACCTTATCTGATGTCATCCGTCTTTTTATGACATGGAACTTCTACTTTTATATACCTATAAACTTTCCCATACTGTTTGTGAGTAGTCGAATTCCTAAGCTTCCTGACGACTGATATTGTCCAAACGGCCTCCTAGGAGGCACTCAAGAAGAGACTTGACATGTTCTTAAAGGCTCAGGACAGTATTCCACTATAGGATATCAGCATTTCTCTTTGGGTCGTCGGGTTCTGGTGTGGATGAATCGGTGATGCACTGCTACTAAATAGGAAACCTGTTAAGAGGAGAACTCTATTCCATCTCCCACCATTTGAACCATTATTATTTAGAAGTAACACTACTAGTTTGGTATAGAGGCGTTATGTTCCCTAAACTGGAGAGTGAACAAAACCCAAGCAGCTTATTTGGCATCATCATGATGGTTAATCGGTCGCTTCATATTGACATATAAGTTTACTGTTTCATTCACAAATTTGGTATTTCTTTTCGTCTGCTTCAAAACCAGCATTAGCTATATATATACGTTGACAAAAGTGATGGCTGGTTCAGTACACTTGAAGTTAATTCATACAGTGTGGACCTGGTACATCGTTAAGTATATCACAAAATTGCAATTTTTGACCGAATTCAGTCAGATATGTTTTGAAATACACAGTCATCCTCCCAAGCCAACGTAACAATCGATACCATTTCCAAGGTCCTTTAGTATCAGAAATGGAAAAGTGTATATCCCGCTAGGGTTTGACGGTATTTTGGCACACTTTATCTACAAACATGTCTCTCCATCCTTGTGGAGTTTTTTCTTTACCTTTTGCTTTGACATCATACTTCACCTCATCCCCAACTGGTGCCCTAAAATAAATGCTATTTCAACGTCCAAGTCATGCTTCACATAATACAGTATATTTTGTTGACTATGACTGGAATCCTACACTATAGAACTATCTCGTGTCATCGAGGCTGCCGTACAAAATTTAAGAGTGATTATTCGCTTGACTTCGCTCAACCTAGAGGAACGTGTAGGGTTTTTAATCGAAGAATCAATACATGCAGGAGGTTTGCATGAATTCACCAAATTCCGATACGTTTGACTCGTGCAATACGTCTACTTGCTTGTCGAAAATACAGTATACTGTGCAGTAGTCTCGTGTATTATCTTATAGCTGCATGATAGCTTACTTCATTGAGTCTGTACAAGCCGGGGGTAATATGATGTGCTAAGTGCATTGTTAAAATGTGCCTCCTGAGTGAGTAATGCTAAAGTTATCGATGTACTAGATAAACTTAATTTATTGGTTAGTCATACTGTAGAGTTTTTTGGGACATTTCACATATGTCTTGTTATTACGTGTCCCAACATGTAAAAATGTTAATGTTGTGGTAAAATAGAACAAGAAACCTAAGATGGTCAGGTCGAGTTTGCTTTAATACTACAAATCATTGTGTGTGGAACTGCATCATGTTATAAGGTTGAATCGCTTGGTTGGAGTTTGCGAGACAATCCTAATCTGTGCCTCAGGACTGCTGACAACATTTCGGAATGCATCCACTTTTTAGCCCTCTATAAGTTTTGATATTAGTTGATATTTTTATTTACCAAATTAACACAATTTTGAGTTCATCTACATTTTTAGTTTTCACTAACACTGATGTTAGTTTTCTGTCGATCCTTCGGTGTACTGATGAAAAGTTTGGCAACTTTGACTAACGCATATTTGTTCCAGGTCCTGGGTTGTTTATGATTTAGACTACATTACATCTATTTTCGCGAACATTCGTTAAATCTTAAAGGCTAAATCAACTCGAATTCCCATACTGTTAGCATGTTAGTATATTTAGTGTGTTTTATTTTGTCGTATTCAAGAAAGCTTCATGTTTTACTTTTAAGACAGCTGTTGTTGAACCTGAGAAATATGGCTCTATCGAAACACTTCTCCACAACGAAATAAAGGGTAAATATTCCATAGAAATTTCCGATGGTACGAAGTGTAGTCACAAAGGACTCACAAATTTAAACTCTGCTTTAACAGTAAAAACAGAAGTTGGGGAAAGAAAAGTTGTGAAAAATGTTCCAGATAAAAATGTTTCATCGCAGTTGAATGACAATAGGATTACTCAGTCATCTGAAGCCTCAGTTTCTGTCGAAAAGAAAGGCAAAAATACGTCCAAGAGAAAGAATAAAAAAGGTTCCAAACGTAATGATGATTGGTCTGATGACTAATCTAGCTGATTGTTGTGCTGTTAACTTAGTCTTCAACCAGTCGGATTTATAATGATTTGTTTTCTTCTCTACCCTTAATGTGTATCATAAATTAATAAAGTCAATTTTTTATGCTCTGACTTCCCAATTTAAATATCTGACTTCAGCGCCTTTCAGGTTACTATCAGTCTATAAAACCTCATTATTACTGAGATACAGTGGACTTCGTATATCTCATTTGATATCGATTATCTAAATGTTAGAGCTTATTTTCTGTCACTTCACGCAACCGGACTCATTGATATCTACACGCTTAAAGGCTAACCGAAAAACATATGAATTGAGAGCTAGCGTGTTTTGGTAGCTTTGCATTCGTTTGTCATTGTAATGCGATAAACCATGTTTGTAGGAGCTTTTAACCACTTAAATAACCAGACTTTGAAATTAAAAAAGGATATTCAAACCAGTTATTCATAGACCTGCAAGCAAAGTTAAGCTGTCTTCTTGCCATCCTTAATAATACAGTTAACGTCAGTAATGTCAAGCTTGGTTCACTGTTCGTGAGAACAGTTCTCTAGTACATAAGGAAAGTCTGTTTTAGAATGATCACGAATTGAACGGGTATGCGTTCTTACCTACAAAAGCTGCTTTCTAGGTCGGCCCTAGAGGTCAAATCCTTTTCCATTTCTAGTGATAATATTAGATGCTTATGTAAATAGTTCTCTGGACATCCTAGTGGATCTTTAGATCGGTAAATCTTGTTGATGTTTCATGGAATTTCGATTTCACAAATTTGTTTATTTTTACCTAGAGAAATAAGTCATGTTTATCCTAGGAATCGCTCAGTTATAAATGACGAAACTGAAGATATATCTTCAGACATGCTATGTTTATCATTTCTAGTAGCTAGTTATTCATACGCTCAGACAAACTCTTCGAAAGCTTCTAATATGTCACATGACAGCCCGTCGGACTGTCTGTCATAGTACATCAAAAAGTCATTATTTCATATCTAATTAGCTCAAATGCATAGTTTATCAATTATATAGAAAGAACATACATTTTAGCTGTTGGAGGACAGGGAGCAATCATTCATTTTGATGAAACTATGCTGAATTGACAGCCTTGAGCGTTCAGTCAAAATTAAGCTAACCGATGCGTGAATCCAAAACGCGGCGAGACTCTAATTTAGAGACGAGCCAATCAGAAGCGTTTGAGCAATTTCAAGGTCACGGAGCCGAGTTCAGTACGCGATGCTAACATACAATCTGTTGACAGCGGATTTTAGAGAGGAGGTGATTAATGAGAGGTTACAACATGTGGGATGGCGAGACTCTAATTTAGGGACGAGCTAGTGAGAAGCGTTTGAGCAATTTCAATTATTAGCCTATCAGAAGACAGTATAAAGTAAAAATATATTACAAGAAAGTAATGAATTACAGTGGATATTCTTCTTTTACATGATCAAAAAACTTGTTACGATTTGATAAAGGCTCAGAAGTTCTGAATTCATAATGCATACGGTATGGAAACTCGTGAATAGGGTTAGGGTCAGGCTGCTAATTAGCATGAGATCGGTTCACATCGGACTTTAGAGGTGTTTGTTGAGAGGCTACAACCCTATGGACGAGTTTCTATACCATATGCATTATGAATTCTGAAACTTTATCAAACCTTAACAAGTTTTTAAATCATGTAAAAGAACAATATCCACTGTAATTCATGACTTCTGATTGGCTAATAATTGTCAAGGTCATTTAAGATTCGTTCAAAGGTCGTCCCTAAATTAGAGTTTCGCCGTTAGGAATTAGGGTTGACGTTTTTGGGGTCAACACTTCCCGAGCTTCCAATTTTGGGTAAACTCCCGAAGTCAAATGACTTTCACCAATGTTTGGGGAATTCTAGGGATATCCCCGAAATATACTATAGCGGCTTCCCCAGAATGTGCGGAATTTTCCCCAAAATTGGGAGCTTGGGTTGAGTTCTAAGGGATGTTGGACTAGGGATTGTGAACTTGCTTGATTACAAGACAGTGGTCTAAGGTCTAAGCTATCAAAATTTAGCACTATGAAGTTCAATATCGGTGTGCGGTTTTACTAACTGTCTGCACTGTGAAGCCCACGAGGACAGTCGGTACTGTGGTTGGTCACTTTTAACTGACGCCAAGGTCATCCTTGATATAGCTCAGGGTCACGACCGTGATTTGGTTTCTTGTTCACTTCCTGTATCCAAATTAGCTGAGTCCACTCAAGGTCGTCTTAGCACTAGATCATGTTGAAGTGCTGTGACCTGCTGATCATGATCAGAACTGCAGTTTTGTGAATAAGGATTTATTGATAACATTATTGTTCTAACCTTTTGTGACGATTACAATAAGTAAGGAATTTCCCCGACATACTAAAAAATATGAGGTTTTATCAGTCTTTACCCGAGCTCTCACTTTTGGGGGGAAATTTGGCACATTTTGGGGAAATGGCACAATAACCCCGGAATTTCCCCGAACTTTGGGGAAGGCTATTTCACTTTTGGGATTTCCCCAAGGTTGGGAACTTGGGTAGTAATAAGGATAGTAGGTTGGTGAACCAGTGTTAATCTAAGAAAACAAATGGATTTCCCCCAAGTTTTTGAAATTTCTGCGGATATATTTAGAACCCAAAATCGAGAGATCGAAGTTAACCTCGCTATTACATGTTGTTCTACAGGACTTTTATTGTGATCTGTCCAACTCCTATAATAACTTCAATGATCGGTGGGCAGACGTAGCAGACTGTTCGTTACTTCCCATTTGCACCTGAGTTTTAGAAAGAAGATTATTGCTCGGTCACTGCATTATAAAAATATCTCACTGTATCTGAGTGGCTTTCCACAGTTAATCTCAACCAACTGGGATCTCGCATGGTAGCAAGACCCAGTTATTAGGTCGTGAAATGTTCAATCTAGGTGATTTGATTAGTTACATTCTCATTTTCCAGTTTATTTGTATCCCTTAGATCTCCCTATCATTTCAGATAGTTGTTTGCATGTATTTATTTACTTTAGAAGTTCCTGTTCGTTTATCTGGCTGACAACTTGAAGATTTTATGCTTGTCCAATGTTTATGAAGCATGAATATATATTATTATGACTTTTCTAGATTCACCCTTCCTATCAATTTAAGTGGACTCCTTACTAATGTTAAATTATTTAGATGGTTGTGGACAGAGTAGAAATTTTTTTTACCAAACACGTTTTTGTATCTAGTAGCAATGGGTCAGCGGTGCTCCAGATAGAGATTTAGGTACTGTAAACAAACAGTAGAGAAGTAATATTGAATTAGTGTTATATGCTGTCATGGGACCTTAAGAATATATCAAGTTTCATCTTGAATCTCTCCTGGAAAGTCGTTCGAACTACCTCAGTCGGTGGCGAATTCCAGGACTTGACTAATCATAAGGTATGTCTACAATCCATCTTTCTATATTGTACCTATAATTTCTGGGTATTAATCCTCAGGTTTGTGTCGGGACTGGACCTAAGTAGGTATCTTTAAGGGTGTCTAAGTGTTCAAGATACTACAAGTCATTAAAAGATCACCTCTTAGTTACCAATACGTAAGTTGGTAACGATCTTTTTCGACCTGAAACAAGTAGAGCTCATTGCCTAGGTTGTATTGTTAGTCTTTCTTAAGTTCCAGCTTATAATCCCGGTTATAATTGTCTCTCCAAAGCTTATCATAGTAAGCGAAAAGGAGTATTTCGGATGATACTTGCAGAGGAAGGTCATTCTTACAAGTTTGAAAGGAAAAAGGTCCTAGTACCGAATCCTGAGGGGCTTCATCAAGACGTTCTGAGGCCAGAGAAAAGTTAAACTTTATCCTGAGCTTGAAAATTCGACTTTGTGAATATGAGTTATATCAGTCTATCTGTGGTGGTGTTCTCTCACGAAATCGTATTGTTGAAGTATAAAAAGTTCTCCAAAGTTGGAAAATGAAGGCCTTTAAAATGCTATATTATCTATGCTTCTGTCCTATACCTTTTTATTTGATTTGTTGCTGCTAAATTACTCAAAGCATGTAGTTTCATTGCCAACACGGGATTTGTAGAGTAAGACAGTCCGTCAGGTGATTTTGGGGTTCAGAGAAGCTATTGTCATTGTTTACGTTCAAAAATTCCAGTTAACAAAAAAGTATGGGAAAGTTTCGTTGCGCTACTCTGGTGCTTTTTTTAACAGTCTCACTTAACCTATTTTCTATGTTGTTTAATAAACGGACCACTATAGGAATTCTCAAACTACCTAAAACGACTTTTGTTCTGGCTGATATGTTTTTCCTGTCTTTATCTTGATCTCGTCAGTGTTGTTAAACGGGTTATTGTTGTATCATTTTTTACATATTCTGTGACCGTTTTTGAAATTCAACGTAGTGCTCACACTATCGATCACGGGTATTTCAGAATACTAGAAATAAAATAAAGACACCCAGAATATATCTCACTAATCTTTTTAGTTACTCAGTATACTTTAAGGCTTTTAATGGCCCTCCATGGCTCAGCTTGCTCAAGATCTCATCTATGGGCCTGCAAAAGAAATAATCTGCAGACCACTACAAGGATCTAGTTATGAAATTTACACTGAAGTTAGTTTATCAGAATCACTGAGTAATCAGCCTAAAGAATTTGAATCAAGTATGACGAATCGTAAATCATTTTGGCTAGAAACAATACAAAAACTTGTCCATATTTTTAACTTGTGGTGACAAACCGTATAGAATCAAATGAAATAGGTGCGAATATATAGCTCTTATAGTAGTGCATTCAGGTGTATTATTATGTGAACATATTTCGGATTGAGATTAAATTTCAGCTATATTGTCATGACTCTTCAATACTCAGTAACCATCTTCCATATTTCAGCTAGATCATCAGTAGTTTGGTCTATCACAAACCATCGGATAGTTCATGGATCGATGGCGTGTTTTATTTTGATGTTGGAGTTTGCGTTTAACTGTAGTAAGCATGAAACCTCGAAGTGGGTATTGTTTTAAACTTTTTAAGATTTATTTCAATCTTTTTGAGTTAATGCTCATTACCCTGTTGCTTACGTTTACTCAAAATAATGCACGACCATTTCTTTATAGCACTATTTATTTATTATTTTTCTTCACATAAGTGCTTTTTGTACGCAAGTGTGTCATCTGTTATAGTTCTTTTGAAACTTTTACTGTTTTAGGTATAATTACAACATGAGTTTATTAAAAAATGTTCATCATGTTCGATTCGCTACCAAAAGTTTATGGCAGACTTGTAAAACACTAATAAAAGGTTTCGGTTTCACGCTCCACTGTTTGTTCAAATGCGGTTCAGAAATAAATCTAGTGCTAAAAAGTAATCAATCGGTAATAATGCTTAGCGAAATCAAAACATTGTCCAGTGTTCATCACCCATTTAAGTACCATTCAGAAATCAGTAACTGGTGTACAAAACGTGATGGACCATGTGACATTGCTTTAGAAGTAGTTGACGTGTATGAAGTTTGTGAAAGAGTTTCCCGGTTTTCTGGGTTTGAGAACATTCTTTTGGAACCTACTACTTATGCTGATTATGATGGAAAAATTGTTTTAGGAGTAATCAAGTCATGTGTTGGGGATTTGCTTCATACGATTGTTGACTCGTCACAGTATAAAGGCTTGTTTTTGCCTGGATACACATCGGGACAGAGTGCAAATGATGACTTAAAGGAAGCACTAAATAACAATGAATCGAATCCCAATTCTTTTGTGAAATATACTGACCATATAGCAATCGCTGGGGATATTGGAGATTCAGATACTTTTATGAATTGGTACAAAACAGTATTTGGAATGAAACGCATATTCATTAATATGTGAGTTACTTAATAGTTTATGATCATTTATGGATGCTAAAACAGACAGGAAGATGAATCCCAAGGGTTTATAGTAAAGTTCAAAAATACTGGAATGATGTTGAAGGCAGTTTGTCATAGAGATCCAACTTCGAATTCTGATTATTGTAATGCATGCAAATTTGTCTTTGTTGAGCCCACGAAAGATTCAGGTATGTTGCGTAAATGCATTAAGCTTCATTGTTGGTTGGTTTTTCAATTATAGATATTTTTTGCATATTAATATATATTCACAAGAGATAAGTTTTATCATGACTTTATGTCGGGCTAGTCATCACGTGATTTATCCACCAATCAGAATACGGCTTATGCAATCTTAGCACTGTGCCAAACTAATGACGATCGACCGGTATGAGCACCCTAGCGTCCTTATTGGTCCTATGTCCGCCTAGCCTGTCCACTTGAGTCCAGAACACCAATACCAGCTTCCAATATGTGAATCGAATCGAATCATTTATTTCAGAAATACTGGGTTTATATATCAACCAAACAGACCGCGGCGCATAATAAAATAGAAAATAACATTTGTACACAATAAAGCCCAAAGTGGCTGTGAACGTGGGAGACAGTAGTCAATAAACTGAGCATAGCTTACGAACAGTAAATCATACAATGATAAATTATAGGTCAAAATGAAGCTTATTATAAGAGGAATATAAATATACATAATCCAATTATTGAATAGTTATACCATAAAAATACATAGATAATATTTGTCAATTAATCTGTCTCAGAAGTTACTCGTGATTTGATCTTCGCTCGGATATAACAAGTTTGGTAGTGATAAAATGACTATTAAAGAATCAACAAAAATTGTCCGTTTGTTTGGTATTAGTTTTAGCGACAAAAAAGGGTGTTTAGTGGTTGTTACTGTCATGCTACCCACATTGTATTTAATTTTAACCTATTTATCTTAAATGTTCGACAATAGTCCCAGAAAACGTGTCCCGACCATTGTTGCTACCTTGACGTGGTGGTCGGGCTTGCCTATCGTGATGAAGCAACCGAGCTATACTGGCTGGAACAAACGTTCCTCAAGGTCCTACCATGTCAGACAGGTCGGTTGAAGAGCGGTAAGACTAAAAGCAACAAACCCAAGGTCCGAAGGCGAAGTCGTACTGCTGACTGTACAGAGGTGTGACGGCAGTAAGGTGTTTCCTTCAGACAACCAGCATGACAGCGATGCTGCCTTCCCACAAGGAGGGGTGGGGTTAGAAAATGTCGACCCTAAAAATGCACACTTCACCTTACCTCACGGATTTCCGTCTCCGGCGGTAAGGCCCTTTGAAGAACGGAGCACGGATTCGAAAAGCTCGTTTGGCTTTTGCCAACCTACGTCACCTGTGGCGAAGGCGAGATATCCGTCTATCAATAAAAGGACGAGTATACTGCGCGGCAGTCCGTTCTGTTTTAATTTACGGCAGCGAAACATGGCCATTAAGAGTAGAAGACACTCGTAAGCTATTAGTATTTGACCACAGATGCCTTAGAAATATTGCTGGCGTCTGCTGGGATCACCGGGTAAGTAATAGTGAGGTTAGACGCAGAGTATTAGGGAATGATGGTAAATCAGTTGATGAGGTTATGAATCTTCATCGACTGAGATGGTTGGGCCACGTGTTACGTATGCCTGAACACCGATTACCACGACGTGCAATGCTATCCGGTATTGGAAATGGTTGGAAGAAAGTTAGGGGCGGCCAAACCAAAACGTGGCATCAGTGCTTGAAGTCACTAACTTCTAGTCTGAGCCATGTTGGTAGATGCAGACTACTTGGTTGGGGTCCGCGTGACTATCGTAACCAATGGTTGGAGATTCTTGGTAAAATGGCTCAGAATCGATCACAATGGCGTCGGTGTATACACTCCCTGTCTTCCCTTAAAATAAGAGATTAAAATCGCTTCATACCTTTCTTTCTACGAACCAATTCTTTCTTCTTGTACTATATCTCTATATGCAATCTTTCTCTTATATATTACCACCTTTGACCTAACCACTGCTATGAATCCGGTGTTCATCTTGTGCTGATGCGGTATGGCAACCTGGACCGATGCACATATGTGCCTGGTCCTACGTTGTAGCTGACTGACCAGAAAACGTGTAAATGAGATCAAGCAACATATTCTTAAAAGATTTTGTGTTGATATATTCGTCTTACCACTAAACTAAATTTACCGGAGCACACAAAACATTGGTGGAGGTAGGTAGAATATGTAGCTCTCTAAATATTTAAGTGGTACTATTCGTAATCGATTGCAACAAAGTTAATGTTTTCATACTTTATCGGGCGCTTTAAGTATAGAATTTTCATTCTGTACATCCATTTGTCCTTTTTTAAACATATTTTTTGCCTGTTTTTACATAACAGCTTTAGGATATTGATAGAAAAATTAGTTTTTTCCTGTTCCTTAGATGTGTTTGTATTTTAAAATCAGTTTTTTGTAACCCATGACCAATCAACTGTATATTTCAGTATGATAGTTTACTTAATTTTGTTAAAGTCCATAGATTGTACAAATGGATTGGTTAGATTTCTGAAATTTAAGACAAGGTTTGAGATTATTTTAAGACGAAACGGATCTACTGTAACTAACTAGATCAAGTGGCTAAAACAGAACAATACTTCAACAATGATAATCTATGTGTGAATAGGTGGAAGAGAAAAAAGGACTTTCATGAGAGTTTTTATGTCTCAAGGGAAGACATGAGTAAACACCGCAGTATTTATGGCATTGTACAGTGGAAATTAATAAACAAAAATAGACTTGGACGAAGTAAAGTTGCAACATTACAAAGATTAAGGTGTAAAAGCTTACAATAACTATGATTTTGGTAGCAACAACATCAGGTCTCGATATAATACTGTTTTTGGTCAACCGTAATAAATCATTTTATGGTTACTGTGATGTAATATTTAAGAAACATGTATTTTACAAGAGAATGCGTAAATCTTAATGGACTCTCATTCATGCATAGGTTCACTTACTTTTTAAGGCTTTTAGCGCTTTAATTTTTATGTCCTGTGTGGAACAACAATTCCCTTCAAATCGAAATTTTTGTCCCTGTAAGTTGTTTGAAAAATACTTTCCCAGTTGCACAAAACACCCAGTTTTTATGTTATAAAACCCTTTTAGTTACTTGTACAATGCTAATTCTACTAGTCTTCAGTATTGGTTAGAATTAACATGTTCATTATAATCTTCAGGGATCAAAATGCAGTTCGTACTTTTTTTTTTCATTCGATTAACGTGAAATATGTTTATTTACATATATCAAAATCTACTAACTGACTGGGATAGGATTGGATTAAGAAGTCCTATGAACGGATTAAGTGAAACCTAGCATCAGTTCATAAAGTCATCTGCTGTTGCTGTTGAGTTAAATTTGTAGGTATTTTATTTATTTATTTAAACACATTAACATTGGTACAAGGAGACACCAAATATACGGCTAGGATACTACTCGGGCACCCAAACTGAAACAGATGGCTTTCTAAGGAGGCCACTACCCCAGCCTTTGACCTAGAGGTCCGATCCTCAAGGTGGTGGAACATTACGAGAAGCAGTCCCATAGTAACCGGTGTCCAAAAGTAGGTTCATACGCCTTTTGTTCCCTCAGAATCCTGGAGACCATGTTCACCATCGGTTTGGGATCAGGGTTTTCCAGCCTCCTTAGGTGGATCCTTCATATCCACCAACCCGGTTAGCGCGCCGGACGTTAGCCTTTGGTCGTCTCAACTTCTCAAACAACACCGCATCCGCGAGAAGTAAGTGAGTAGGACTTACTCTGCACTGGCTGTATACATGTGGCCATGTGAGAGCATCTCGAGAAGGAGAGCGAACTCTCCCCACCCTCGGCCGTACCATCACATTTGGGGACAGGTCAGTCGGTTCATAGTTCTAGCTTAGGAAGAGCTCATTAATTTTAAGCTCTGGCTTAAAATTTTGGATGTTATAACCCAGAATTCGTTGTAGTGGTTCCGTTGCATCCGTTTATTTCCTTACTGTGAATTATGATTTTAGTGCCATTTAATTATTCCATTTCATTTGTTCCTTTTAGACTACATTTCTCTTATTTAGTTTCTACTTTAACTGACATTATTAGCTCTACTTATTTACTATTCATCATTTGAATTTGCTTTCACACTATGTTAATGTGAAGTTTGTCGACTTGGGTGTATACACATACGTAGCAGGTCTTATATTGTTTGTTAACAACTCATTAGAAACTACATTAGCATCAATGTTTTCAATTTCAGTGGTATTTTCAAACCGAATTTTAAAGATTGATAAAGATTTAAAAGGTGCACACTTCCGTATTATTTGTTCAACAAAATTTCCTAATAAATAATCTTATTAAAAAGGAAGAATGTATTTGTAAAATCTCAGCGAATGAATTTGAAGTAAATCCGACGTTTCGCCTGGTAATCTTACTTACTTACGCCTGTTACTCCCAATGGAGCATAGGCCGCCGACCAGCATTCTCCAACCCACTCTGTCCTGGGCCTTCTTTTCTAGTTCCGTCCAATTCTTGTTCATTTTTCTCATGTCTATTTCCATTTCTCGGCGTAATGTGTTCTTTGGTCTTCCTCTTTTGCTTTGGCCTTGAGGATTCCATGTGAGGGCTTGTCTTGTGACGCAGTTGGGGCCTGATAATCTAGTTCAATAATTTTTATGTTTGATTATATTTCCTTGAAAAAGCTTGGACTAGATTTCCAAGCGAAATGTTGGATTTAATTCAAATCCATTCGCTGAGTATTTACAAATACATTCTTCCTCTTTAATGTCTCACATCAACTCGGCTCCCAAATACTGTGAAACTATTCAATCAAATTTAGACGAAAGTTCTCATAAATAGCCTTGCATAAGTGAAGATTCATCCTTTTTACACCTAACTTACTAACTGAAGTTGTTTTTTATTGCTGTAGAACCTAGTCAAGTGACTCGATTTCTACAAGCTAATTCAGGTCCAGGCTTACAACACATGGGACTCGCCATTGATAACATTATAGATGTAGCAGCTACCTGTCATCAAAATGGTATAAAATTTATCACTGCTCCAGACGTCTATTATGAAGCTGTAAGTTGTCTTGGAAAAAAATTCTCAATTCTCATGTTATTAGTCATTTTTAATACGTAGTCCATCAGTAAAGTACCTATTGTTAACAGCCAAATAATCAGATATGGACAACAGTTTATAAGATGCGAATTGACCCGATTTCTTACCTGTACATTAATCACTTCGATCAAAATAATTGTAAACATTGAATGTATTGGCTACTAATCACTAAGTTATCGAGCTGTTGATCGGCTCGGTATTAAGATTGAAATTTATTATTATTTATGTAGTAGATGATGCACTTTGCAAAAACATAAGTACATGGATTTATTTTACTTTGAAATGTAACTCCATGATGCGGAAAAGGTGTTTTCAAATATCTGTAATATAATTGTCACCTCTGTTGAGTCTGCTGTCCTACCGCTTATACTTGGAAAACGGAACTACTATTATTCCCACGACTCAAAGTGTTAACATATAAACTGATACAATAAAAGGTTTATTTATCGATTATCCAAAACACGACGTCAAAACAAGTCCTAGAATCAAGTTGTCCAAAAACGTCCTCATTAAACAAAATTACATTCATTAAATGACTTGACACACGCTTAATGATATCATGTATAGAAAAAAGTCCACAGAGTCCAATGTCTCAATATAGGGGACTTGGTACTAATATGGGATGGAACAGTGGTTTACTAGGTAAAATACTGGTCGACTAAAGACTCAAATCCCCCACTACATACTTCGATTTGGGTGGTCTCATAATATTACTAACCTGTCACACAAACAGTGTCTCAAAGCTGAACACCTAAACTCTGATTGACAAACGCTTTTTGTTACCTTTTTTCAGTAGTAATATGAGCTGAAGTAATAAGACAAGAAAACAATTTTCTGAGTATTTATAACCATAAAAGCAAACTTTTTAAAAACATATAGGAGGCTTTAATTTTCATATAGCATACGCTTCAGTAAGATTTAGCAAAACCTTTATCGTGGTATTTATTCATGTTCAAACTGGTCAAATGGATCTGTGAGTAATGAGGCTCACGGGATAAACTCAACCAGCAGTTGTAGACGTTGAGTGATGTAGCTCAGAATTGATCATTCTTTATCTTGCTTTGGATTCTGAATTCTATTAATCGTACATACATATATTTTTGTTTTGATATATACTCTTGATACGTTGTTTCGACTCCTTTAATATTCATTTGTAACTTTAATCTCGTCGTTGCTGTATGCCATGGCAACTTGGACTAATATACATCTATTCTAGGGTCTACGTTGATTATGTCCAGCTGATTAATCTGTGAGTAGTTATCTCTAGACCGTTTTGTCGTTGGATAATAAACACATGTCAGTTAGTATCCAAGTTCAGAGTTGTAATTGAATTCAGTTTAAATCAAGCATTGCTTTCTTCCATATGACAGACTATTATATATTTTTCAAACAAGGCAAAAAATCATTTTGAATAAAATCTATGTTTTAGTTATCTCAGCGTATCAACTTGAAAGAATTTTCTTTGGATTTAGAAAAACTTAAAACAACTGGCATACTTGTAGATAAAGAATTAAACAATGAAGGCTATCAAATAGGGTAAGTAAACATAATAAAGATTTTTTTGTTAAGCCTATACAATTGACCATCATGTTGAGGTTGATGTGAACAGAGAAACAAGAAGCCTTAACAAACAACAGAAGCTATTTTTGAGGACGTTATTTCATTTAATTCAAAGCTTGTAAAATACTAAAATTTATTTTTGTCCCTAGTTTATTCTACAGACCATAACCTTTCTTTTGACATATGATTTATTACCATAACCTTTTTTGTTGCAAAGCTGTTGAAATTTGAACATAATCTTTTGTACTCGATTTTCTACCTTAATCCTCAGTTTTGGACGTAGTTATATTTTCCTAATTGTTTCTGCGTTGTGGTCATGTTAGTCATCTATTTCTTCATGTATCTTTTTACACTAATCTGAATCAGGACCAAATCGGAAAAGGGAATAAATCGAATGCTGTTCTAGTTAACTCCTCTTTTCTCTCGGGCGCGCTTGTCAGCTAATCACGTGATATAATAGTTTTCTTTTCTCTACGCCCAAGCAGTTAGTTTCACTTCGAACTCACGCATACTAACCTCGGGGTTAAACCAATCAGTCATCTTGTCAAGGTCTTAATGTAGGTTGAGACAAGCTGTCTTCTACATATTAATGGGTAGACAGATCAAGGAAGTAACAGAAGTATTGCTCATGATAATTTTAACTTAACTGTTAAAACTTATAAATTTCAAATATTACCCTCCATGTTTAAACCTTACTTTATCTAAGTCAATGTCAACAACTGGAAAGTATCACTACATTCTTCATTCACAAAATCGGATGGACTAGCTTGAATATTTGTTTATTGTTTTATCACAACCTATTCTTTTTTAAAAAAAAAAAATTTTTATGATTTCACTTATTATCTGTATCAAATTAACTTTGTTTATTTAAACAAATCCTTATATCACTTCATCGTTATCATTAGATTATGATATAGATATTACTCGAGCTAGCTCTTAATATTGTCCATATCACTTTAATGAACAAAGAAATAAATTTACTCGTATTTATTTTAACAAAGTTAGACAGTTAAGAATCAAATGGATTTGAAATTTAATGTATACGTTACTGAATAACAAAATGAGAATTCAGTAAGGAAAATTTTTTTTCGACGAAATCACTTACTTAAGCTGTACATAGTTATATAGTTATATGGAAAATGTATGTTTATAGAAGAATAGTATCACAAAAATGGATTCGAGAATAAATAACAAATGAGGTTAACGTACTAATCAAGGGGTAAGGAAGAACAGAATTTATGGGTCAGATAATAGTCCAATTGGCAGATATGTAGAAAAGCGACAAACAACAAAGGTCATAATGATAAACTGAAAACTTGTATAAGGTAATAATAATAAATGATTAGAGTTTAAAGTGCAAAATAGTAATTTAAAAAATATCGATAATAATTAAATGAAAGTGCAGAAAAACAACAACAAAAAACAACACCGAAACATAGCCATTAAGGGAATCAGGGCCAAGGAAGGATGAAAGGTTGGACAAATCGCTTCTGCACGCAAAGTCCAGGCTTGAGTTTGTGGATTGCCAATGCCTCTGCGGTGCATAAAATATTGATTTGAACCCCCTTCGATCCAGTTCCTTTGACTCCGTAGACTACCTTAAATGAAGAGTCCTTTGGAGCGATGTGTCCACGGTTAATTAAGTGCTTCTGTATCGAACTAGTGATTGTTTTTCGTTCCCCTTTTAAAAGAGCCAGGCCAGATAATGTTCCGAGATGCATTTGGATAATGCTCGCTTTGTGCAGCTTATGTAACTTGCCCCACATGAGCAAGTAAATTTATATATGCACATTGATGTGGCCCAAAGCGGAAGTTTGTCCTTAACACCTCCCAGAACGGTAGGTCGGCTAGAGAAAACTATTCGGAGCTTAGCTGAGTAGAATGTTTCATTCAATGATTTCGAAATCCGTTTATTTAGGATTTCAGCAGCCGTATCTCCTTTAAATTCCATATTCATAAATAGAGTTTTCTCTACTGTCGATGTTTTGTCATGAAGTCTGGGTGCCAAGTTGATATCAACGAATCTCAGTGGATAACTATTTTTGATGAGGGTCTGTCAAAGATGAAATAGTTCCCCATCTGTTGTGTCATTAGAACAAATTCGCTTGATCCTCGAGGATAAAGAGTGAATTAAGTTCTTTTTTCTACTTAATGGAACCCAACTATTGAAGTTCGTGTATTGTCCATTCCAAGTAGGTTTTCTGTATATAGATCTCTGTAAAAAACCGTCAGGCATTCTTTTTAATCGGACATCAAGAAAATTAAATTCATGGTTTGCCTCTAATTCTAAGGTAAATTGAATTGATGGGTGACAATTATTGAAAATATTCAAGAATTCATTGAGGTCCATGTCTTCTTCACAGATAATGAAAGTATCATCTATATATCAATTATATAAATGAAATCTCTTAATTATTGGTCGAAGTACCGAATTTTCTAAATTAGCCATGAAACAATCCGCCAAGAGAGGACCCAATGGAGAGCCCATTGCAACGCCATCTATTTGTCTATAGAAAACATCATTAAATCTAAATTGCACGTTGAGCGTACATCGTAGTAGTAGTTCTTTAAGGTAATGTTTTGGGATACACATATCAATATTATTGTTTTCAATATAGTCACATAAAATACAAACGGTTTCTGTGAGAGGAACATTTGTAAAAAGAGAAGTGACATCTAATGAGAACATTTTCCTACCGGTTACGTTGATATTTCTAATATAGATATTGTTACAAGGAGGCACCAATTACATATGCGCCACACAAATCTCATTCTTTATGTGTGAGGGCTGTGATACTGCCCTGGTGCCCAAAACGAAGCACGTTGTTTTCTTAGGGGGCGACACTCGGAGCCTCCGACCTGAAGGTCTGATCCACAAAGCAGTGGAGCATTGTCCCATGGAAGCCGGTAACCAACAACTGGTTCATTCGCCATTTGTTCTCGCAGGATACTGGAGCCCATGTGCACCATCGGTTTAGAATCCGGTTAAAGCGCCGGACATTCGCTTTTCGTGCCCTCATTTTCGTAAACATCACCCCCGTCACGAGAAGGTAGTGAGTAGGACCCCATGGCAGGGGCTATATATGCGTGGTTATGTGAGGGCGTTTCGAGAGGGAGAGCGGACTCTCCCCACTCTCGGCCGTACCAGAGCATTTGGGGGCATTATCGAAACTACAATGAATGGATCATAATTTTCAATCTATCTGTTGTATCTTAATATGTTCATCTGCTTAAACAACCACACTTCGTTTTTCTTTCTCCTTTTTCTCATATATGAATATTTAGAAGTCTACTACAAATATTTACTGAACCATTGTTTCAGAAAGATGGGTTTTTCATGGAATTAATTGAACGTCGTAATCAATCAACTGGTTTCGGTGAAAATAATATCAATGCTTTATGGGAAGCATTGGAAATATCACAAACATTGTAAAATTATTTAGTCAATTGTATACCATCAGTTTAATATTTCATTTTTAATCAGTTATGTTATAGAGTATCATATTGTTTTCTTTATCCCACTGTTTATCGCCTCGCTTTCCATCGGCACTTGAGAAATAAGATGCTGTTTTATACTTAATTAACAGAGAACAACAGATATAGACTGAAAAAAATTAATACATGGTTCGAGTATGTAATTGTTGTCTTATTTTCAGTTTAATATTTAAAGGGAAATAAAAAAGGTAGTTTTCGTCACGAATGGACTGTATAAATTCTGCTCTGCATCTTTTTTATACACTTGCTCCTGTAAACACTTGTAAATGTGTAAGTCTAATTGGATGCAATATTTGTATAATTATCAGAAATCTAGCATTACATATTTATTAACCACTGAATACACTCTCTATCTTACCGAATAGATTGGCTTTGGTTACGTAAACTATGTTTAATGCTTGATAGTTCTATTTCTATACAATAATATTCAGTTCTGTGGAGTTAATAAAATAAGGTTAGGAATAATGTAGGAAAGCTTTTCTTTGTCATCATGCTAAACATACTATAAATAACAAAGAACTGTTTGGCGAGTCGAACCAGTTAGCTTCATTCAAAATATAGGTTCATTTAATAGGTTTTACTGTTGTATTCTTAACATTTTTACAGTTTCTGAATATTAGTAGATAGCATTCGAATTTTATCTCCGGTTATTTTGTTTTGTAAGGAACTTATCAACAGAATGTAATTACACCATAGTAATTTAGAACATTAACGTAAGTCAGTGGGAAATTTTAAATCACCAATCTACTTCGTCGAAGAAGCACTAATAACTATGATATGTAGTCAGAGGTCTGGTTTCTTAGAAATAATGCATACTCACAAGTGTATTTGAGTAGTATCACTCATTGACTGTGTTTTATTACGACTGAATTGAGAAAAAAAAACATTGCCAGTTTACATTTATTGGTTGTTTGAATCTTCCCATTAATGTTTAGGATTACAATTGACCACCCGTTTTTAGCATATGTGGCTTTTGTGCGGATTGCCTCGATATTATCCTTAATTTACGAGTATTATGACCAGAGGTGAGGGATGTCTATCAGTGGGGTCCAGGACTCACGTTTCGTCCCGTTTGCGACTCTTCAGTCGGATGTACCTGCATCTCAGCGTTAACGTCCATTTCCGAACTTAGAGCTTATGACTTTGTAGCAACATTGTTTCAGATAGTTTATCCTCTTTTGTTACTTGGTGTTTCTTTCATCTAAAAAACGTCCAAACTGTCTTTAATATGTCTAAGTTGTCATTAGTCTACCGATTCGAATGTAATCTTTTAAACAAAAGTAACAATGTAAATTTGAATTCTGATCCCCAGTGCTATCCATGATACCTTCTTTGCCCTATTCGAAAGTTGTCAAATGAGTGTACATTCATTCTGAGGTTTGCATTTATGCTGAGTCTTGAGCCCTGAAACTATCACTTCAAGTGCCAACGGGTTATGTGTGAGCTAATGAATCCGAATGATCACTAGTTTAACCGAAATTATAATGTATTTGTTGACATACCTAGCTCCTCATCATGTTCCTCAATACAAAGTTTTAGTTGCAAATTTTAGTGTCTTTAGCTTGCAGGTAGCAGTGGGATCTAGTGTCTGCGTTTCTTTTTGTTTGAGATTGATCAGATGAATGTAAATTGACCCTAGAGTTCTCATAATCGGGGACCCAATATTCTTTCTTTAGTAAAATGATCGTCCTGCAATCTACTACAAACGTTTTTTAAATTTGAAATTCGCGAATTGTATCTTCGGTATATAACATTAAATGATCCTTAAACCAACTAAAGTGTATCGATACCCTTCTAAGATCACTTTCAATTGTGTTTATAAATGTATGTGTGCTCTTAATGACAAGTACATAAGAAGGACTATAAGAAAAGCACTTAAAGGGCTTTCTGAACATATTCCTCGAAAACTGGGGAGAAATGTAGTGCTTACAGGTGCATTCACAAGACATTTCATGGACAGTGGACAAAGTGAATATCACATGGACGTTTAAAATACTTAACTAGCACGGAACAATGGTTTGTATAAGAATTTGACATCAAGGGATTTCAACGTGACCCTTGTATACAGAAAGAAAGTACAGTAAACCTATCGTTGACATGGTGAAATAATCATATCGTTGTAGTGTGCCAAGTGCATAATCCCTTTAATTTATATTTTAAACATTCGGCCTTATTATTGCCCATTTACTATGAAAGTTGCTTTCTTCATTTTATATCCCGGTTATTATTTGTGATATCGCTCCTTTCTTTAAACGACTTCATCTTCAGCACATAAGTACTAATTAATCTTAACTATTGCACTAATTATGTTGTTATCTCTTCTAGTTTTTGGTGGTTTTATTTTTCGCTATCGCTTCAAATCCAAATTTATTGAATAAAAATAAAGAGAATTCAGCGAAGAGAATTACCTTTTCGATTTAATCATTCACTTACACTGTAGATTTTTATCTATAATTGTTTGATAAAGAAGGAACCGATTTGGAAAATTTCTTCATATGTACAGTAGAGCCATTTATACTATCATATTGACATAAATATTTTATAATCAGTCATTTGTACTTCTATTGATAATGCTTCTTCTGTTTCGGTACAACCATAATGGGATAATTCTTAGTATTTTCGTTTTGATAACTAAAGTAATTACATTACTCCCTTCAAAATGAATTAAACTATAAACAGGCAGATCAGTTATGTTATATGTAATCATAGAAATTCTTGATATTCTATGGTAATTCAGCTTGTATCTAATTGAAATAAAGTGTTGTCTGGCATTAGTTAAATCTCCAATTCATTAACAAGGATTTTTGTCAAGGAATTTATTATGATAAACGATGGTCAGTTGGATATTGAGCAGTCAGGAAGATTATAAACTATAATCATTAAATGTGTTGTTAGGTATTGATAAATGATGAAAGTCCTCAAACTGTCAAATAAATATCGGAAAATAAAGCCAAACACTATACAATATGACAGGGACAACCACCACTATTGCGTGAGTCTGGTTGGTCGCTAGGACATTGGGGATCATTAATGGACATCGTTAGCAATCCTCTAAAGAAAGCTACCTGATTTTCTCTTCATACTAATATTAGTACAAGTAAATGAAGATACTAGCATAAAAAGTTCGTCGCATAATTACAACACGCTTATCAAATATCTTAGCTTAAAACCGAAACGAAACATTGGACCGAAACTGTACTAAAAAAGATCAAATTGGATTTCAGTAGCCCTCCAAGTCAATTCTTAGGCTAGATTACTAGCGCTACCCAATTTAAACAGGAATTTATGGAGCGTCACTGTAAAATATAAATATTTTCTCTTTACTTGGAGAGATTGGTTTATAATGGGTTTTTTAATTATGATAAAGAATTTTTCTAGTTCCACCGTAGTTTATCTGTAAACATTTTATGCATAGCTGATTTAACATTAAAGCTTTCTTCAAGAAACTTATTATGTTTCATTCATTTTTTTCAACAGGTATTCTTACGGTCAAGCGATATCAATTAGTACTTTTATTTGTAGAAACCAAAACGGTTCTTTCCTTCATTTAGAGATGAGTTCACTAGCCAATTATTCTGAAAATTTTAGAATAGAAAGTTAGGTTTTTTATATCATTTAACTTTCGTTTAGTCTCTATGTAGTTTTCAAATGGATGATAAATTTAATAGACGATAATTAATGTAATGTTCTGATGTCGTACCGGTAACAAAAACTTTTACTCACCTACAAAATATCCGTAATCAGTTAGGTAGAACATTAATAATACTAACAAAATATCTCACTACGTGATAAATACACTGATTAATTACAGCGACACGAAATCTTCGGAATTCAGCATTAATCAATAATGCTTTATATGATTATTCGGAACACTTTTTTTCACATGTACATAATTTTAATTATCATGTTCTGAAACCTGGTCAAGTTCAATTATCTTGTAAAAATTATGCTTACATTTAGTGTAAACTACTAATCATAGTAATTTCAATATTCAATCAATGTATTCTGAAGAAAAGAAAACTAGTTAGTATTTATTTCATGTGAAAATAATGAATATTTTCCATTTACCTTGTCTATTATATACGCATCATTTGCACCACAAAATATTTGATAATTTCATAACGGTCATGTCAAGTTTTTCCACTACTCAAGAGACACTTTTAATTGAGGATGTAGATACGTTAAGTTTTGTGTCAAACAAATATTTTCATAAGAAAATATATAAAGATGTTACATAATATATTTCTTTAAAGTATTTCTTAATATTTGAGTAACAATCTACTCAGTTTTTTAAATGTGAATAGAACTAAAATGGACCTCAGTTACATGGGAGATTTTGTTGAAAAGATAGAAATTGATGAGTTTGTACTGCATTGATAAGCCATTACAATATTAACCATATATTTAACACAGATTATATAGATTAGTAAAGTTTTAAATACCATAAAGAAAACAAGTTATTTCTTATCAATTTATTACACTGAATATGAAAGGTCATTTAAAGTTTTCCATTTAATTAATCAGGTCAAAGTGATATCATATTTGGTCTTTGTCATACAGCCAGTCATGTGCATCTAGGTCCCAGACACTTAATGGTTTATGAAGTTAGACTAACGATTCAGTCAGATAACGCTTATTTTTTGAATTTTAGAATTATTCTTGTTTAATATGATTTGGTCTTTCTTTCACTCATTTACAAAACTCTTTAGAAATATTAAAAAAGGGATATTAAGTCACATCCCCACATCCTGGAGCACTCATAATTAAGTAATCACAGAATAAAGGTTAAGGTTTTCCTACCTTAAAGATCAGGGGTGAATACTATATTAATCAAAGAAGTCGGTAAATATGACTCAGAATATCAGTAGATATCATTTTGGCGTTTGAAGCTCTATGCACTGAGCTTATGCTTCAGGATGAACGAGAAACTAAGATATGCGTACATTCTGATAATCAATTTTTAATATAGAAGTATACAATAGCGGTTAATCAAAGATATAATTATCCCATTAAGTTCAAATGCTTTTTCGTGTCACTTAAAACATGGTTAAGTAATAACAAGCTTATATCGAAAGGCTAAAACGAAAACGCAATATTTTTATCTTAATGTAAACTACAACAACAGAGAGAAGTACTTGCAAATCTACATGGTGAGCTCCGAAGTTTGTTTTTATCGTGATTACGAAAAGAAAAGTGACGCCATATTTGAGTTTGATATTGCTAAAACTAATACTGTTTTGGGAGAAAAAAAGGGGGGTAATGTAGAGCAAAACAACTTTGTCAACATACATAAATCTAATCATAGGGTAATATTAGTCACTTGCTTAGGAATCCTCAAGATGGAACACAATCAATTGTCCAGTTCACTCTAGTCCTCAATGAATAATCAGTCCAGAAAAGGAAGATAATACAAATCCGAATAATTACGTTACAAGGCTCTTCACCTCTTTTTACTTGTGACTTCATTTCGAATTGAATCCAAAGGAACTCAATCTTTATACCAATTTTTTTACGACTAATAACAATTAATGTAAAATATAACCTCAAGTGTAGTTTTTTCAAAATTGCTTAATTGGTGATTACTTCAATTAATGTCCATTTTTAATGCTAGTTTGTAAAGTAATCCGTGGAATCATTTCTGAGCGAATTATGTATCCAAACATTGGCAAATTAATTTTAGAATTCATGTATTCAGATTGTATTCAAGACGAATTAATGAAATACCTGTAATTTGTTTCAAGCAACTAGCTTGACTGCTGATTTCTCTATGGGTTACATGAATGTATCATAACTACAATTAAATGTGGTAAGACGGGGATAGTTTATACTTAATCTGTATGTATAGTACAAGCATACATAATAAAAAAAAACAAAAAAAATGTTATTGATTGGATAAGTAAGTGAATTAGTAAATAAATTTTTACAATGTCTCTGTTTTTTCAGTAAACAGTTCAGCATCAAATTTCTCGGTATATTTTAAAGTTTAAACCACAAGAGATAACATTCTTTTAAAATTAAAATTGAAGTAAGATGAAATTGATAACACACCTAGAAGAATCAGAAAATCAATATTTAAAAATCATTTACTTCTTTAATTAATTACACTGTATGTAATTCACGCTACGACTTGTAATTCCAGACGAATATATTCTCAAGTTTTGTTTATATCAAACTTTGTTTATTTGGTTGAAAAAACAAATTTTAATAAAACTAGGAGTAACTCAAATATTTTCAACAACTCTCTTATATACTACCAATCATATATGATTGTATAAATTGAGTCGTGTTTAACAGATTATTCTTAAAACAATATTTTTCAACATGTCAACCTACCGTGCAATACTACTGTTAGTGAATGTGTATTGGGATAAATTTTTGTTTTCCGATCAAGTAGACGAATTGAAATCGTTAGTTATCTTGACAGGATTAATTAAATGTATCTCATTAAAAGAAAGTTTTGGATAAAAGAACTGAGAACCGGTTTGAATATTTGATAATAGTGATTACTGAATTAGAAAGGTAGTCAAATGTTTAATACAAATTATCATAAGTTTTTTCTTAACACATGGTATGTTAATTTAAAAAATAATCAATAAATCATCATGATAAAATAATGATTACGGCATGTATAAATCACGCGAACCGTGAAGGATCGTTAAATTAAGCCACTGTTACGCCATCTCAAAGAAGTAATAATTTCTCAGATAGAGGCGATTGATATTTATGATTGGGTTATTTTGTAAATAGTAATTCTTAATACAAACGGTTTCGTTAATAAAACGTCAGATTTCAATAGGGTTATTTTGCTAATCCATTGAAAGCGTTAATTGTTTTTACCTGTACATTCTTTGTAGTTCAGCCGTTTATAATTATGATAATAAATATTTGTGTGTTTAAACAGTTATGTAAATGGGTTATTGGGCTTGAGAAGTGAGCGTTAGGTTTTTTTCACGTTATTTCAGTAGCAAATATTTTCTAAGTTTTCAGTCTAGCAAACTGTTTACTTGAATTAGTAAATGTCATATGTCAATGACATTGCAAACGTTATTTATTTATAAGGTATGGAATGATAATTGAAAATCATCGACTATCTTTGTAAAACATAATAGAGGAACAATAAAAAAACTGTATGTACATTTTCGTCATGCGTGAATACTCTTCTTAATAATATGAAACCTGAAATATCTATACATTATGAATATAACCATTTTTGACAAGCATTTGAAATACTGGTTGTATCAAGTGTCAATGAACAAGCCTACGTAGTCTGACGAAATAAATTTCTATCTCAATTATACATATTAATAATAAATAAGATCAATTGTATCAATTCACATTTAGGTAATAAGGATGTTTAATTTCAAAATATAAAAAGTAAATTGGTGACTTTGTTACAATGATTAAAGGTAATATACAAATTTAAAAATAAATAAGGTGATATGATGAGTATTTATAAATAATAATTAAGGTCAAGGAAACGATCAAACGTAGTTCATACGTACGCATAGTTCTGGCTCTTTAAATATAAAACAAGAATATAAAATTCTTATTTTTCTATTCATGAAACGGATGATATTCTCAAATAAGAACTTTCGTCTAAATTTGAACGAGTAGTTTCACAATATTTGGGCGCCGAGTTCATTTGAGACATTAAAAAGAAGAATATATTTGTAAAATCTCAGCGAATGAATTTGAAGTAAATCCAACGTTTCGCCTGGCAATCTGGTCCAAGCTTTTTCAAGGAAAATATAATCAAACAACCAAATTATCGAATATAAATAGGTACATGGTTTTTTTGGTTTACTGCATACTGAATAAGTCATCCAATCAACGTGAAGGATTTTTTATAAATAGGTATTTGTATTAATGTGTAAGAGACATGTTTATATGAAAAATAATAAAGGACAAACAAATAAAAGTTCATTTGAAAATAACCAAGGAGAGAGAAAGAATAAGAAAAATTGTCGTGTTATTCTAGGCCATAGAATGGCTTAAGGATTACAAGGTAAATTCAAGGTTAAGACAAACTTGTCATTGTACACATAAGGACAAGGTATGAAAAAATCATGAAGAGCAAATGTAGAGCCACTTTAAATAAGTTGAAAGCTGAAACGGCCAAATTGCTACAGAATTTAAAGCCCAAACTAGGATCATCTTTATGGTTCTCTTTATATCCAAAAAGCAATAACCCGTGTAGATTTTATGGCCTACCAAAAATACACAAAACAGATGTGCCACTACGACCTGTGATTGATTACATTAATTCACCAACTTATAATCTTTCTAGATACTTGGCCAAAATTCTTAAACCATATGAAAGCGTAATAAAATATGGAATAAAAAATTCTAATGATTTCAAAAACATGGTCAGTAATATTCGGATAGAAGAGGATGAAATAATGGCAAGTTTTGATGTTTGCTCATTGTTCACTAATGTTACTGTTAAAAAAGCTTTAGATAATGTGTATAACCTGTTACATTCTGACACTGATCTTAAACAGCGTTGCCTTCTAGACCCCTCAGACATTATTTGAGTGTTGGAGCTTTGCTTAAATTCAACGGTTTTCATTTTTCGAGGAGTTCTGTACAGACAAACAGGTGTGGCTATGGGATCACCTGTCTCTCCAATTGTGGCTAATTTATTCATGCATTCATTGGAAACAATTGCTATCTCAATCTGTTCCATTCCACCAAAAATTTGGGTAAGATATGTGGATGATACCTTTGTCATTATAAAACGAGATGGTTTAGACGAACTATTCCAACGGTTCAACAGCTTAGATGACAAAATGAAGTTTACTAAAGAGTTGGAATCGCCTGGACGCAGATTACCTTTTCTAGATTGCCTGGTTGAAAGGAAGGATAATGATTGTTTAAAAATTAATATATTCCGAAAGCCTACATATTCAGGGAAATTTTTAGATTTTAAGTCTGCGCATCCATGCTCGACCAAAGTGACAGTGGCCAAAAATTTGATCACCAGAGTCAAAAAACTTGTCGCTGAACCGAATGATATAAAAATGGAAATGAATTTAGTTGTATCCACTCTATTAATGAATAATTATACGAAAGGTTTTATTAAAAGAATAATTAAGAATGAAGAACGGAATGATATTTTTAAAAAAGAGTTAAGCAAGATTGGATGAACACAGTAGTGATCCCATATCGTAAAGGTATCTCAGAAGACATCAGAAGGATTTTAACTCGTCAAAATACAAGAGTATTCTTTCGAACAAACAATACTCTAAGATCAAAACTAGTAAGAATCAAAGATCCAATACACAAAGATGATCAACAGAATTGTGTTTATGAAATCAAATGTAATGACTGTAATGCAACGTATGTAGGTGAAACATCTAGGCAACTGAATGTGAGGGTGAAGGAACACAAACTGTGCTTAAAGCACATCCCTAAATCCTCAATTGATGTAAAAAAGCTTGAGAACAGATCAGCGATAGCATTACACTCGATTGAATCGGGTCATACAGTCGATTTCAATGGCACGAGAATCATTCAAAAAGGATTCAATTTTTAAAAAGAACGACTAACAGCCGAAGCCATACAGATATGGGCTAATTCAAACAATATTAATAGGAGAGATGGAATACAACTAACTGTCCCATGGCAACTAATAATTAATAAGTAAACCTGATCTCCTTTTTGCAATTTGATATATCTATGCCATAGTAACTAATTGATAGATATTACGTTCAATGATTCAAATCCGTTATCTTATCTGAATATGTTAAACAATTGACTGGAACATTAAAATAACACACACCTTCAATTACATATACATTCCTCTTTTATTTTGTTTACTTATCTTATTTATCTTCATCTAATGCAGGCTGTGGCATTTTTGATTCATTTGATATATAAAAATGATCTGTTTTCTTAATTTACACAGACCGAAGTCAATATTTAGTTGAATGAAAGTTCTTCTCACATCACTTGCGTATAAACACATTCTGTTGTCTTAACACGTTTTTGGTTCCATAATCACATACCTTGTCCTTATGTGTACAATGACAAGTTTGTCTTAACCTTGAATTTACCTTGTAATCCTTAAGCCATTCTATGGCCTAGAATAACACGACAATTTTTCTTATTCTTTCTCTCTCCTTGGTTATTTTCAAATGAACTTTTATTTGTTTGTCCTTTATTATTTTTCATATAAACATGTCTCTTACACATTAATACAAATACCTATTTATAAAAAATCCTTCACGTTGATTGGATGACTTATTCAGTATGCAGTAAACCAAAAAAACCATGTACCTATTTATATTCGATAATTTGGTTGTTTGATTATATTTTCCTTGAAAAAGCTTGGACCAGATTGCCAGGCGAAACGTTGGATTTACTTCAAATTCATTCGCTGAGATTTTACAAATATATTCTTCTTTTTTGGATGATATTCTCATTTCTTTTTACACCTATATAACCTTCAATCACATTAATCATTTTAATCATCTGGTTCCAACGTGTTTAATATTCTTATTATTTTATTCATAAATAAGATAATATTCTTAATTGTGTTTACTTCTCTATGACCTATAATCACATTAATCATTGTAATCATCTTATTATATTCAATATTAAATATAATCCTAATTTCATTGACCTTACAACAAAATGACAATTTTCACTATATTGAAATATTCCTATTGAAATTTACTAAAATGTATTATTATTAGATAGATGACAAATGTGTTACTAAGGCATGAACGGTAATCACATTATTTTAAACCGACAATTATTAGATTACGCAGATTGAAATGATGAGTCAGTTGAAGCTAGACCACCATGGAAAACCTGGAAGCACTGAACGGCCGTTTCGCCCTAGTATGGGACTTCTCAGCAGTGCGCATCCACGATCCCGCACCTCGCGGGATTCAAACCCAGGACCTACTGGCTTCGCGCGCGAGCACTTAACCATTAGACCACTGAGCCGGCATCCAGCGGTATTAATGTCTAACTTCAAATAATCCACGAAGTTGCGCCACCGTATACCAATGTTTTCAGTGAGCTGACATCTCACAACAGACCTGGTTGAACTCCACTGGTAACGGCTTCCCACTAGAACTCCAGGAGTATCTCTTGAAGTCAGTCACTAGTGAGTAGTTGATTATTATCAGAAGGGGTTTGTGGAGAGTTTAGAAATGTCACAGACTGAAATTAGTAGGTCCTGGATTCGAATCCCGCGAGGTGCGGGATCGTGGATGCGCACTGCTGAGGACTACCATATTAGGGCGAAACGGCCGTTCAGTGCTTCCAGGTTTTCCATGGTGGTCTAGCTTCAACTGACTCATCATTTCAATCTGTGAAGTTTCTAAAATCTCCACAAACGCCTTCTGATAATTATTAGATTAGTGTTCATCAGATGACAAATTCTTGTATAGGATTTCTTAACCTTTATATCTCATAAAGGTTATAAAGAAGTTTACGACTACATGAGCGATAATCGCTTTTCGATTATTAATCTCTAAATAATATCAAAATTCATTAGACATCAATAATTGCTTCATTACTTGATCTTTGCTATAGAAATAAGATTTAGAAACAAAATAATATAAATCAAATTGTGGGTGGCCCTGAAAAGGGCCTTTACTCGATCTCTTATTAATGCCGACTTAGCTGCTGTAAGTCGTTCCTATTAAATATATCTTGATCATTCAAACGCTTTCCATAAGAATGGTAAGCAAAGTGCTTAATATCGAATGCTGCGGTCCCAGATATCAGGAGCGGTCGCACAGTTTCAAACTCTGCATCCGTTAACCTGCTCACTCAAGAATTACCGTCGTACCTCAGGGAATTGCACTCGTGATTGTGACGCACATTCTCACGTACAACAGTCCAGTAACCTTCTATCAACTTACAAAACATGAAGGCCGGACATTGAGTGTTCATGGAAACCTTTCTTGAAAAAAATGTAATAACACTAATCAAATTACCTCCTTCGTCTTATCCGCTGTGACGAACCGTTAGATCTTCAACGGCCATTTCTCCAACATACAAATTTAATATACGAGTTCTGATCTCTGTCCAAATGAGGATCTCTCCCCACATAATGACAGTACGTAGGTTCTTCCTAAGTTCTGATAGAGGACTTAAACGCTTCAACTGATTGGAACGCTACGAGAAAATACGTTCTCCGTTTCTGTGACAACGTAAGAAACAACAGCGCTTGTACATGGAACGTTACTCTCCTCCACAATGATGATTAAAATGTACTTTGTCGACAAGTACTGGCATTTTTATAACAATTTCAAGGCATAACTAACCGATTAGAACGAATTTAAAACTAGCCATTTAATTGGACGAAACGGGATAAGAATTTTGGAAAATGGGATGAAAAAACTTTTTTAAAGGGGTGGAAAAAAAAATTTTCTGAATAAATAAATTGCCGGTCGCTTAATGAAATTCTATTTTGTACAATAAATATTCATGAAGAATAATTTTTATTCAGTTCTTGAAGTTATCGGTTGATTTTCTAAGAAAAAAACTTGTAAAAATGTGTCAAGATCGAAAGCAATCCACACAATATGTGCATATACTAACAAAGATTCATCAAATAAAATTCCATGAAGATTATCAACAAAAGAATAATTCAAATCCTTTATAATCATGACAGAAAGAGTCGATTGCTTCTAAGGGTTTCTTTTTGAAGTGAAACAATTATAATTCTGACTTATCGAAAATTAATAATTTTTTCATTTATTAACACAGTTCAATCATATTAGTCATATTCGGTACTCGGAATGTACTCTTTTTAAGTTTCTAATATTTAAAATGATAGTCTATCACGGTTACCTTTTAACAAAAAGAAATCTAGCCCATATAACTATAAATACGAATGTACAGCTGAAGTTAAAGATTTCGTCAAAAGAAAGTTTTCTTAGATGAATTTTTTTAAAATTTTTATTCAACGAAATATGTAGTGTTTGGAATTCGTACTCCTAAAATTGTCTGGATGATAGTATTATTTACTAACAATAGATTTTAGACAACAGAATTCTAAAGCAAAATAGTAATGTTGGTTGTAATAATGAAAATAAATAAGAAGACATTTCATGTGCAATTACAAAATAAAAGTATTATTTATCATGTTTTTCATTAGGAAGTACATGTATAAATGACTGGTCTATAAGAATATTGATTTAAATTCCTATTTAAATAACACTTCAGTTAGGAATAGCAAAAAAATAGGTTATATCATATTCATCAAGAAAAACAATTTAACATTTTAAAGATTATTTTAAAATATCAACTTGTTTATAAATATAAAAAAAACAGTTTCAACTTTGCCTTATTAGAACTCGAAGATGTGTAAAAAATGGTAGATCTGATCTTGAAATAACTTTATATGATACATCATTTAATCCATCAGAATTCATTATTTTATTTGACCTATTCAATAATTTCTTTAAATTATTCGATTGTGATGAATATTGTGAAGTATATGGTATGTAAAGATATCGTCCAATTCTATCATTTACATGTATATATTTTATACCAGTCGTTGTAAGACGTTTTTCAAAATCATCATCATTTTCAATATCTAAACCCCAATATTCATTAGAATATCCATTAACAGTAATAAAATGATGTGTAGAAATTTTTAAAACACCACCAATATATGTTTTATAAGGTAATTTAAATTTATTAATATTTATTCCAACACTTAAATGAATTGCCATATATTTAGTTAATTGATCACATTGATATGAATTATAATAATTAATTGGTGCTAAATTAACATCATGAAATATAACACAATTAAATTTAAATAATTTTAAAGCTTCAATAAATCCAACATTTTTTAATTTACCTTTATTCATTAATTCATTATCCATTTGTTCAATAACAAATATACGATAACATAAATGTTGTATTTGTAATATTGGAATTAATGTAGATAATGTAATATAAAGTTGTTTAAATTGATCTTTTATTGGTATAATTATAACTACACCATATTCTGGAATATTTTCACAAAATGTTTTATTTATATTCTTATTTTTATTTGAATAATATAACCATGATCCACCAGGTAAATGTAAATAACTTATATTATATAATGTCATTAAATTGGCATTAAAATTAGGCCATAATCTTTGTGATGTTTTAATGAATTTTGAATGTATAAAGTTAGTTTTAGGTAATTTTATAATTAATTGACAAATATTATAACATGTTTGTGGTATTAATAATTGATAAGGTTCATTAATTAAAGTTGATTTATCATTATTTTTTTGAGATAGAAATTGTTTATATGTAATCAATAACCATAATATATGTAATAATAAAAAGAATAAAATGATACGAATATATAAATGTTTAGAACATGTGAACATTTAATTTAATCTTTTAATTCATTTCATATGGTTATCATCTTCTTATCAATCAGTTGTTGTTTATTGTATTCACTTATTATAAATGGTTGTTTTTTTAAAAAAATAATAATTTCACAATTGTAAGTAAACAAAAACGAAGATGATGATAATAATAATAATAATCATGTATAGCCAATCAGTTGGCTTAAAACATTTTATTATATTATAACTCATTTACTGATTGGAGTAAAGACATGAAACTACAAGGGTTATGTATAGTCCTTTTTTTTATATATTTTTTGGTTTATAATTAAACTATGTAAACTCTATATAAACAATAATCTTATAAGGGTATGCTATGAAATGCAATTGATAGTATGTTAACATCACGTGATTAAATATAGGTAGTTCAATTTGTTATTCTAAGCCAAAACATTATTATTATTTTTTAAAAGAGTAGCCAAGTATATATGTCACTACAATCTGCTATACTTTCAATCGATAACCCCCCCCCAAAAAAAAGGGAAGTCAATAAAATGTAAAGCAATTTATTACAATTAGAAATATTAGTAATATTTAGGTTTAAAATTTAATCTGAAGAGACATTAAACTAAGCATTTATAGAAAAGATTGAAACAAATAAATCTACAATATTATAACCGATTTTAAAAGTGTTGTCTAATCTTATAGATCAAAGTTCATGATAATCTTAAAAACCAAAATCATTTGTTCTGTCTTGCTTCATATGGTTAAACTTATCAATAAGTGAATTAATGGATGATTGTTACATGTTAGTTTAATCACTCCTCATCAATCTCTGATTTAAATTCATACTAACCAGTACAGTTTGTTGGAATTATCGGTGATTAAACCCGTTTTTCGATCAATTAAACCAATAAAAGTTAACCGTTTTTTTATATGGTTTAAATTGTGGTTAGGTAGGCCATTCTAAACCTGAGCTTTGGTTACTCTATGATTCTACTATACTTATGGAATTCTCTGAAAACACGATGAAATATTAGTGTCCTGATAGTGCCTTCTTGTTTTTACAGCCATAAAGTAGCACAGATAGAAAGACGTCTTCGTTTATTCGCCTTATAATAGTCTTAGACGGAATAAGTTGGTATTGAGAAGAACATCTTTTATATAACCTATTGAGATTTTATAGTTGTCAGGCCATCTTGTATGGCGAGAATCCTGAGATGAATGAACCGATCAACACGTTCAACTTCATGAAACTAAATTTCAAGTTTAGAGGAAGAGAAACCCACTGAAAACGACGATGAATTGCTTTTTATGGCGTTCAAAAGACTGTTCATTTTATCAGCGTTCTAGCAATCAAACGATTTTGTTTGAATATTTGAAGTCAGTGAGAATCTCCGAATAGGAAATAATTTCTTAAAATCTGTTACAAAGAAAGAGCCTCCTGTAGGACCAGTTGTAGCCTTTCATATAGTTTGTTTAAAAATACTACTTAAGATATATTGATAATTCATCGAAGAACAAACTATGACTGGACACTTTACTGCGCAATTGTATTAGGAGTTAGTTATAACCCAAATTACTTAGTAGTGATAACTCCAAGTGGTGCTCTCGATGATATGGATGAAATCTAGCAAAGAAACGGGGTTGTATAAAAGCTTTCCTATTAAATGCCAGTAAAAATGATCGTTTAGGATGATTTTCTTTATTCATTCAACACTACTGAACAATTAAGTGTAAAGTGGAACGACTTATATATTTCTCAGTTTCCAGAGGAAATTCACTGTTTAACCGAATAATATTGTAATATTGACATCGCGAATTTCAAAATATCACTGAACAAAAATAACTGTTTGATACAGTTTCCATTGGGTATTGATTTAGTGTGATTGTCGTTTATTGAGCACATAACATCTACTGTTGTCACCCGGTTGTGATCTTTATAGCTTTTGACGGAATTCTGAACGACGACATATCGCTTTATCTTTTAAACCACCCACCAGCATTCTGCATCGGACTCTGCTCTGGGCAATTTTTCTACTAATTCAAATGTTGTAAATGTTTCATTTTTATTTATAAAAATCTACCTACCTAACATTTTCACATAATGTCACACAAAAAGTAAATGAAACTTCTGAAGTCTCAAATGTTTCAAATTCAATGAAATAAGTATCATCTGAATCCTCAATAAGTGAAATGACTTCAAATTTCCAAATCGAATCTAGAGACTCACTATGAACATATAAATCTGTAGTTCAATATAAATAATCTGTTTCTTCTACCTAAAGAAGAGAAGTTATCTGCAAAATAAACGGAGTAAGGTGAATAATTACTTCGTTGCCTATAGTATTATTTTACAGCTTTGAATCTAAAAGTAATTAGAAAAATATATATGTTCAACAATTTAAGCACGTGAAAACCATATCAAAGTTAAAAATATATATATCAAATGAAGTTGCGTAATAATCAGGGAATTAGAGAAGAACAGGAGGATAAAGACAGTTAAGTTGTTATTATGACATTTACATTTTTCATTTCTCTTCATATCTACTAATTGAGCAAATATCTTTAAAAAATTGCTTTCATCAACACGTTAACATTGCCGTTTCGATATGCAGATGGGAGAGAAAGTAAAGAGTGTAACAGAGCTCAGTTTTCAAATTAAGATTGATTGTGTCATCAAATCACACATAAACTTAGTTTCTGCTTTAATTTCCAAAATGTTGAACAAATCAACGAATCGCTTTACAAATAGTTATGTTACATGTAGAAGCAAGTTGCAAAATTCAATTATTCTTCATCCTATTAGATATACGTAGTCAGATTTTAAACATAATATATGGTTTAGATCATATTTATGAAAATATACACATAGAGAGTTACTGGTACATTTGTTAAATACCTTGTGGAAATCTGTGAATCATACAGCGTTTTTTATTGCCAGATATTCAATTACCTAATTAATTATATTATTTAGTTAAACCATACACTATTACAACTACGTCTGGAGCCTTTCTATGGTTACTACCGGTCATACGTCCGGGTAAAGGAGAAGGGTTTGGCATGAGGTCAGCGACCCCATCCCGTAGGAAGCGACCTTGAGAAAAACTAACGAGAATAAACGAGATTAAACCATTTAAACTCTACTCTTCTAGTTGAAGGATCTTCATTCAGAAGAATTATGACGCCTCATGCTAAAACCTAAGATTCTTCAGGGTTGATGTTCCGTCTAACAATCACAGCAACAATTAATATGGACATATGGAATGTCCGAAAGATAGGGGGGGCTAGCAGGACTAATATAAAAAACTGCGGGAATGAGAAGAGGCAACTTGGCAGTTCTCGAAACAAATGAAACCCATTCGACTCAAGCTGAACATAAAAGGATAGTCAATAAACAAGGAACGAATCGAGCGAAGAAATTTCTTCTCAATTAGCATATATTGCTATTGCTGATTTAACTCGTAGATCTTCCAATTCCACAGGATTGCTTGAAATGATAAACATAATGTTAACCGATGAATGACGTACAATAATCAAGTATATTATGTTAATAAAAAGTTGTAAGATATAATTATTATTACAATTCAATAGATAAATTGGTATCAAAAGAGATATACAACTGGTAAGCAAAGGAGTGTTTTATTTTCAATTAAGTGTAACAGTTTTTTTTACAAAATATTAGGTTAAAGTAAAACAAGACTCATTAATATTTAAAACATAAGCTATTTCAGGAACTGCGTTTGATAAGTACCTCATTCACCAAATTTGATCATTAAATGTAATCCCCTCCCATCATTTCATTTTTGTGTTTAATGAATAAAGGAGTTCGAAGATATATTTGGAAGGTACGCGACATGTCGAGGAGTATTTGATCTAAGATGACTAGTTGTTGGTAAGGATGCGTATCACGGCGTACCCAATGATAATCCGGTATGGATGCATGAATGAACGCCTTCAACTATGGTGTTTCCAATTAAACTAATGAGGTCGGCATAAATATCGAAGACTTACAAAACTTTATTTTGTAGATTTATTCACCGCTACAAGTCCATTAGAATATGTATATAAATTCAATGTGAATGTGTTTATGTTTATTGACGTATGTCAGCTTAGAAATTATTGACAACAATGAAATACCGGACAAATATTTCATTCTGCTTTGCTAGGAGCCTCCCAACAACGTACAATCAATACACTATGAACTTGATGTGTTTCAGAGAGCGGATTCCCTTTATACCACTAATTTAGAACCCAACAGTTCAATACTCTCCATTTTACATAACTAAATCCATTCATACTATGTTAATTAAAAAAAAGGTTTCACAATTTAAAAAATTTGACATCAGTGAACATCATACTAAAATAAACCATGCTTTTTCTGTTTTGTGTCAAGTTCTAGACAATCTACCTAAAGGATATAAATTACCAATCTCCTACATAACTAAAGCCATATGAATCAACTCTACAAAACCAACTTTATGTATCCAAAAGAGGCATGTTAAGCATTTATGTTTACTCTGGTCCTTGACTGAATTACTATATACCTAAACTGGATTTTTATAAACTTCATACCCTTCTCCAATTCCTTTTGTATTTACATTCACCATGCCTTGTCAGTTATTCTACACATTCATCTTTTCTGATTCATATGAATTTCTTATTGTAATTATCTTGATAGCACTTCCTTTGATACATAATATATTCAAATGACATTATCGTTATCATTATTATTATTATCTTCAGTAACGAGACAAAATAACCTTATCCACACGATTTACCTTATTATTATTATTATTATACAGATTATAACATGACACCTTACAACGAATTATTCTGACTTATTATAAATGAGCTTAGTAACATACAAATGACTATTAATGAAGTGTTTATATCGTAACTGATATAAATCCATTTCACATGTAATTCATTAAGATGCTTTATTCTAACCTATATGGAATAAAATAACTCAATAATTATCAACTTATAATTGTAGAGCTTGATAATATAATTATTCATAACATTTATCCATTTAAATATGTTGTTTTTTTAATAATTTTTTTTAACATGAACTAAACAATAATTTTAAAAAAAAATTTCAAAATATTCTTACTGATCAATTTGTAAAAATAAAAAAAATATCAATAATAAACAATCAATAAATGTAATTTTACCCTTATTAATCTTCCAACCAGAAATATTGATTAATTTTATGAATCAATTCTTTAAAAAATATATATATATATAATTTATGATTATAAATCTTATACATGTATAATATTACTAATCAATAAGTTATATTCAGTAGAAAAAAAATCAATAACTTCTCAAAAATAAACACTTAAATTTATTATTTGTAAAAAAAAATATTTAATTGAATAAACAATAATTACAAAAATAAAAAAATAATAATGTGTTATAAATTTTTTTATTTATTCCTTAAAACCATTTTATACAATGTGAACTTTGATTTATAAAATCTCTATATCAACTCAAAATGAAAAGAAAAGAAATGAAAAAAGATAATATGCACTTGGCATTTTATTAATATTATTTATTCATAGAAATAAGAATATAATTGTTATATATAAGTTTAATGAATTGTATATTGAAATAATAATAATCTAATATTATTTTCAATTAATTTTATATGTACATTCTATTATATAAGTTTATATCATGCAGTTGATAAATGAATTAATAATTGAATTATATTATTTATGTATGTTAATCAATTGATAAAAAGAAATGAATGAAAAAATATATTCTGTTCATAAGAACGTTTTTAGAAAACAATTAAACCCATACATATAATTATTACTATTGTATTGTAGTTTAACCTTTCTATCATGAGTCAATTGAAGCTAGACTGCCATGGAAAACCTAAAAGCACTAGACGGCCGTTTTGTCCTAGTATGGCACTACTCAGCAGTGAGCATCCACGATCCCGCCCCCACGAGATTCGATCCCAGGACTTATCAGTCTGGCGCGCGAGCGCTTAACCATTAGACCACTGAGCTGGCCGGCATCCAACGATGTTAATGTCTAACTTCAAACAATCCACGAAATTGCGCCACCGTTCACCAGTGTCCTCAGTGGGTTGATATCTCACAACAGACCTCGTTGAACTCCAGTGGTAACGGCTTCTCATTGGAAATCCAGGAAATGCTTCTTGAAGTCAGTCACTAGTGAGCAGATGATTATTATTAAAACGGCTTTTTGTGGAGATTTTTTTAGAAATTTCAGTAGTTGAGACTGATAGGTTTTGGGTTCGAATCTCGCGGGGGCGGGATCGTGGATGCACACTGCTGAAGAGTCCCATAGTAGGACGAAATGGCCGTCCAGTGCTTCCATGTTTTCCATGGTGGTCTAGCTTTAAGTGAACTGAGTTTAATTAGAACACTATTGGAAACCTGGTAATATTAAACAGTCGTTTCGTCCTAGTATGGGACTTTTCAATAGTGAGCGTTCATTGTCAATTAATTGAAGCTGCACTCCATTAATGTTGCATGCTGGATAAATGGTCTATAGGTTAAGAGTTCTCGAGAGAGAGAGAGGTTGAAGGCAAATGATTCGACTGTGGATGTGGGATAGTGGATAAGCTTTGCTGAGGAATCCGGTACTAGGATGAAACGGCCGTTCAGTGTTTCCAAACATTCAATGGTGTTCTAGCTTAAATCATCTTTTATTGGAAACCAAGGAAGTTAACGGATTATGAGATCATTCGAAATGAATTTTTCTTTAAATTATCACACGATATTGGTGAAATGCAACCAATCAATGAGACTATAAGCAAAGATGGATAGCGGCTAGCAGTAGAATCCAGGACGCGCGTTTCGTCCTTGATGGGACTCATCAGCTGCATGTTCCTGTGTCTCAGAGTTGACGTTCACTCTGGGACTAGAGCCCAGTGCTGTTCACCTCAAATGCCATCAATTGCAGTCCTAAACATCAATGGGAAGATTCAAGTATATAATATCAAGTAAATTTAATCGATTAGACTGTTTTAAAGGGGAAACCAATGGTTGTATCTAAACAGGTGACTGAAAATTATTCTCTCATAAGTTCATACCGCGTTTGTGGTCATCAATAAAAGCTTTCAGTAAAACTTCATCAAGATATTCCTTTTATACAAAATATGGATTACTGAATTCCAAAAATATCATGCTGACTGTTAGACTGGAATGTATTAACTTTTTCGCATGTAGAATCATTGGTGTAAAAAAACTATTTATTGGGTTATTATGAACTAAACAAACTAAGAATAAAGTTAAAATGAAGCTTGTACCGATGGGGAATCTAAAGACGGAGGATAATGGTTTGTATTAAACCCGAAACAAGTCTTCATCCTCACGTAAATTTAATTACACTTACTGAGAACGATGTAGCTGAAAAGCAATACCATACTTGACTACATTGCATATTATATTGACATTTCAAAATGTGTGTATGAGAGTTTGTGCTTCATTTACTAACAAGATGGTACACGTTAAACTAAAAATAATTATAAATGAAACTAGTCATACGCATGTCACATTTCATGATATTAATTGTACCAGCGTTTTTATATCATAAAAAATATCTCTTGATACATTCAAATGAGTAGAAAAGTGGCTTATATGTTCTCTCTCTCTCTCTCTTTATATATATATATATATTCTGTCAACTGAATGGGTTATTGAACTTGATGCATGTAATTGTTTATAAATCACTTTTGTTCATAATGCAGTTCTTGTGGAAAACATGTTTATCTAGAGACACTAATTATAAAATGGAGACTACATTGATTAAGTTTTTCTTACAAGTGATTTGCTTTTTAAAAAGTTTTGATTAATTCTAACATTTCATAATGAAGTCTAAGTTTAAACAACTTCCGAAAATTCAGTCTGTTTGGACCTTTCTTTATCAAAAGAATAATGAAGACGAGAACGGAGCCCGATTAAAGAGAAGTATCCACACTGTTTGACAAATTAAGTGATTTCTTCATTTATAAAATATCGTTTCTATATGTGATTTCACTTCAAGAATACATAACAAGGAATATACTGGAGTTGAAACTGATTATCTTAACTGAAAGTTTACGTACTAAGGTGATTTTGTTAATACCTTTTACAATTTGAAAGTAAACTGAATATTTATTGACAGTAGTACGAAATTAGATAACTTTTTCCGTCCTGATTTTTAATTTCTCAGCAATATACATCGTCAAACAGAATCAAATCCAGGACTAGAAGTTTTGCAAATCTGATTAATTAGAAGTTTTAGGTATACGCTATCATATGCAAAATTAATCAAATATATCGGAAATAAGACCATAACTCATCAATAATATTGGATGAGAAACGTGCTATTATTGCAAATGCACTAACATTAAAATTGAATAGATGATTTTTGATTCAGTGATTCAAGGATATTGTTGTATTTACAAGAACTGTAGGCTCTAACTTCAAGAATCTCTTAGGGTCGCCAATGCTCAATGCCTAAATGTGTTCCTTGATTTCTCATATTCGTTTAACTTATTTCCATTCAGAATAAAAATCATTTACAAGTTGATGTTTATTTAATTTCAGAGAAAAGTTGTATTGTAAGAAAAATAATTCTATTCATCATGGGCTTGCACTAAGTTGAAAAGCTAGTGAAAGTGTAAACACTGAAGAAGAGGGTGAAAAAATTTCACCAAGATTTGACACAATGAATGCTAGGTGGCATGCTCATGGAAGAAATGATATTCCAAAGATTACAAAATCAACTGAAAAGTGGAAATATGACTACTCTTATTTCATCCAAGCTGTTCATTCAAAGAATAGATAACTTTTACAAATTAACATTTAATGTTTCAAAACGAATATTTAAAGAAATTAACATTTGTTTGGATAGTAAAATTTTACGACTCATATCAACTTGTCAATTAATATTAATGCGTATAATCATGGTGTGATTATATTTATGTTGTATCTTTAATCCCACTTCTAAATACATGATATTGAAAACTATTGCTTGGGCGTTGATAGATAATAGTCTGAAAATAAATTCCTCTATTGTACTTGCATATAAAAAGTAGTATTGTGGTGTGCGCTATTAATGCGGACAGATATAAGTAGTATGTAGCAGGAGGAGAATTTGGAATACCCATCAATAAAAGATTAAAATGGAGATAACTGGACAGAAAACAGAGAGGGATCAGAATAAGAACACGATTCGAAGAATGATGGAGTACGTAAAGGACAACTGAAGGAAGATGTACAAATGATATATATAATGTATAATTTTCATATTTTACAAAGAAACTGTTTACGTTCATTACAATATGATAAAATACATGAAATAATTTTTTTAAAATACTACACTGAAATCCACAATTTCACACTACTTCAGATGTATTATGATTTTTAAACAAGTTAGGTATAAACTATAGTAGTCTGTTACTTGTTGCTAAAAATCCATGTATCACATGACACATGGAATAGGTCAAAGATGATAGGTGAAGATTCATTATACACCAGAAATAAACCAAAATGAAGTTTGAACATACTGACATTTATATGATTTATTTTTGTCAATAGTCGAATCCGAATAATTTAAACTGAATAGTATTTGGCAATAATGAATCAATTGTAAGAAACCAGTTTACATTATCATAAAATTATATTTGAAATAATGTCGGCGATTGAAATTTAAATAATTCCAACGTTTTGTCCAGCAAACTTGTCTGAACTTCATTAGGGTAATAATCGAAGTCCAGACAAGTTTACTGGACGAAACGTTGGAATTATTTAAATTTCAATCGCCGATATTATTTCAAATATAGTTTTCACATATAATGACTTCTCTATACTCGGCGCCCAATTTTTGTTAAACTATTCGTTCTAATATTAACGAATATTCATATAAAATAAAAATAAGCTGTTGTAACCAATAAATAAGCTAGATAGCATAGATTAATGGAGGGCATCAATTTTGTATTTTACTCTCACTTTAATTAATAACTTAGTCATCTACAATTGATTAATCACTGGGAAATGAACAATTTCATGTATGTCAGTTCTCTTTTATTGCTGATCAAATTCTATTAATGAAGTCGCAATGTGGCCACTAGTCCAAGTGACCCAACATTACATGCACAATGTTGAGATGTAGGATTGTGGTTGGAGGTAGTCGACAGAAAACCCATGGCCTAGGTTTTGTTCTATTCGGCTCTCGTCAGTAAGGTGTGCTTTAAGTGGATTACTTATTTAATAAATTTAAACCTTCACAAACCAGATAGATTATACCACATATCAAGTGAAAATTATAAAAAAACTGAGAAACGTATAATACTTGATTTATTGATTGTCTCAATCTAGTCTGTCTCTCGACCAATTTATAGATTATTCAAAAATAAAAAAACATGTAGTTTTATATCACTCAGTACTTAAATTATTTTAAATAATAAACAGTTGAACTCTATGCTGACCTTAAATTTATAATCACATAAACACATTCGCATTTCAATGGAATTCAATCCTTGGGCGGTAAATATCATTCATAGCTAGGTAAAGTTATTGTAATTAAACTACTATTTCGATTTAGATGGTTAATTAGAAAATACAATTCAAATAGTATTTACTTAAGTCATTTTATTGTGAGCTCAATAATTTACTATTAGAATGATTCATTGGAGTTGCAATTAGTAAAATCAAATTTATTTGAATGTCAACGGAAGAATAATAATTAATAATGTCATCAAGGAATAAAAACAAGATTCAAGTCAAAAAATTAATTTGTTCGTATGAATAGTCGAAGGAAAGAAAAAAAATGGATAAACGGTGATCATTATTTTTGTCATATTAGTGTAGTGATCGATATCCTGCTTCTACAGTACTTAAATGCCATTCGGTTTCTATCGATCAAGCTGCAATATCTGGGTTACAACCCCATAAAAGTATCAGTGCTCCTTGCCAATGAGTGCTCCAAAAAGTTTCCAAATCGTTTCACTTTCTATGATTTAAAATTATCTACCTTATCTCAAAATTGTTATTAAGTTAAACACTTGGTGGTTGTATTGTTTGAAGTTGGTTTTCATGACAGATCATCATCATTTGGAGAATAATTGGGGAATCGTAAGCTCTAGATAGTTGTTTTGTGTGTGTATATCAATCAGGTATAAAGTACTTTAAGAAACAACTATCCACTCGTTTGTAGCTTTCATCCTCTTTAGCTGACATTCTTTCATAATGGTAATTCAGATTTTAAATTCGTTGTCTATCAATATGCTCATAAATTAATTAAGTAGTCTATAACTCATCAGTAAAACAGAAGTCAGTCAACTCAAAATTTGTTGAAGGAAATTTTTATTGAAATCAAGTAATCCATTGATGATGTAATCAATAATAAGACATGATACATAAAAGCCAATCAGGCGTAATATAATGATAGGATTCAATTGAGATAGATTTAGGCTGATAACTATGATTGAAACATCTTTTTAGCAATTGGGCACCAAGTCTAAAATTTCTTCGACTTTTGGTTAAACAATATATCACCAAGGTCTAAAAATACATTAGGATTCGAACCTTTTGTTTTTATTATATTTGCAAGTCGTAGTTGCATAATAATAATAATAATAATAATAATAATAATAATAATAATAATTTAATATCCTTCAGTTAATAGTACACCACAACAATAATTGTTAACAATTTATGAAGTTAGCAAGCAGAACGTATTACCGAATAAACTCTTTGATAATTTACAAGTCGAATATCGGCTATATTCATTGTACAGACTAATTCAAAATGGCTCGATTAAAGTAATGTGTGTGCATACTACAACGAAATTCAGGTGATCAGATATGCATAAATGTCTGTGTTTACAATAATCCAGTACTAGTCATTAGGTATGTTCAATATTTCTATATCAATAACTGCAATGAAAGCAATCTGATTGCAAACTTTAATAAACCAAACAATTTTCGACACCTCCTTAGGCAAGGTACGTTGCCTAACCAACAAATGTTAGTAGCGTAATATTAAAAAGTCGAATTCCTGGGCTTTTTTAGAAGATTTATTTCATACACAAACAAGCAGCAGACGGAATATGAATTGAGCATGTAATTTACAAGACCTGAAATGCGTAAAAAATGCTAATTCAATATTTGTATATATTAAACAAAACTCAAGAATTGTCAAAAATTTAAGAGCATGATAAAGGGTACGTGTAATAAGGCTAATGCGCACTGATATATTATTAATAATTACTCACTAAATTGTATAATATTTGTTCTAAAGGTCAATAACTGTTTAATGTCATGTACTCTGAAGACAATAAATGTAGCATCGTTTACAACTTATGCTGGTGTGGTATTTGTACAAACCAATGATCGTTTTGTACATAATTCCTGGGTGATTTTGAATTCTAAATACAATATGTTCGTTGGCGCTTACCTATTTCTGTCTGACTTAAATTTCACTGTTCCGTGAATTCCTAGTTAGCGCAATAATTCGAATACTTTTAACTATCATACGAACTGTAGTGTTTGTGTGAACTAATGATTCTTTTTTACTTCATGACTGCCTGATTTCGAATGCCAGATACGACACGTTCGTTCGTCCTCATATAATTCTCCTCGGTTAAATTGTCTTATTTCTGGGATTACTAGTCTGTACTATAATTCGAATACTTCAAATCATTACACGAACATATGCTGTTTCAACGCCCACTGATAATGCATAATGAGTGACTGTGAAACAGAAAATATTTTCCTGAGCTGGAATTTATAAAAAGCTTTTGTCATTTTATGACTGCACAACAATAAACAAAGTGAGATATGATGTAAATTTTCCTATGATTTTCTGTTTGAGAATATGTCACTTTTATTTAATCACAAAAAGTAAATCATTTGTTGCTTGGTTGAAAAGCCACGCAACCATTGAACACCACTCGACAAACTAAAGGATACTCAAGGGGACCTGAAGAGTTGAATGGAATATGGAATTCGGTTTTCAAACCACAATTCTACATTGACAGATGCATGGTAATACACTTGGAATAATCTGGTCTCAGAAAAGGATATCTATCACAAAATATGGATATCCACAAATATCATGAACTAGGAACTAACTATGATCCATTTAGATGGATATAATTCTGGTTATCGTTGGTTCTGTTCAGTCGTACTAACGTTCCACTTTAGAGACAGAATATAACATTCGTAGCTCCGGTTGTGGATATTGTTTTTGACGTTTTACAATGTGTGATTGGAGCTCAGAAACAGTGAAAACAACCAACGGAAAGACATGCAATATCCCTTCTTTCTATTAACATTTTAGACATTCGTAATCAACACTGTACCCGAACAACCTTTACTGAATCAGTGTTTGGAATTTGTTTTTATCACCTAACAAATCTGCACACTGTGTTATTATCCCTTTATTCGCACTGGTTTGGCGGTCGGAAGTAGTTTAATACGCAGTGTTTCATTCACAGTTTAAGCGTTGATATTCCAACTGCGATGGCCTATATGAAAATGGTAGTAATTGATATGTGTGGATATGTTACACCAAGTTCAAGGAAATTATCAGATACATTGACCAATATCAACATCGTTGTATTTATTTTACACCCCGGTTCTGAAACAGATTCTGGGAGTTACATAATAGATTATAATGTTTTGGCAAATGATCTTCACTGTTTGTTCATAGAGAACTGGGACTAAAACCATCATTTTACATTAACACTGATATGTTAATTCTTCGGTTTTGGTTGAAACTGTGAGCTTCTAGTTTCGTCTTATCACATGGAAGTGAGTAGTAGATAATAAATATTTAGTGCCCTACTTTTACCATGAGAACGTGATTTAATGGAAACAATCATAATTATAATTAATTGTACCAGTGATTGTTTTACAGTGCTCGTTTGTTTAACTGTGCTAAAGACAGCCATATTACTGCTTCCTTATCCTCCGATTGATTGTGACCTTGCACGGGTTCGGTTACGCTCAGTAACCACGCTTGTACTCCTTTGGCACGATCTCGGTATCCTTTCGATACCACGAAATCGCCAACAAATACATCTCGACTACAGCCATCAACTGCCTTCTGATGTTTGACTTACGGGGGATTTTATCGGTTAAATGGCACGTAGTCTTCTTGTAGTGGTGTTCATAGTCAATCGCGACTCGACTCCGCGCTACAAATGTAGCGACCCATGTTGTCATTGAAGAAACATTATTTATTTATGGCGTTATCGTTTGGGGCACGACTACACAGTATCACATGTAAAAGAGTGAGCATTAACGTCCAAAAATGCATAGAAAGATATTCAGATAAAGTCAACTGTGTGAAAGACAGTTATCCACTTGACGAGTATAAGAAAGATGAAGAATAAATTAAAACCCGAATGTGGAAGGTAAATAATTAACTTCAGTCATGGAGACGATGATAACGCCGAACTGAAGTTAAAAGGAATAAGTACATTGGAAGGATATATTATCGATCAAGTTACAGATCATGAAAATGAAGTGTTGACATCATGAAATACTGATAACTTGCACACGTTTCTTTTGTATACGGGGTTCAGGCTTGATATAATGGACTGCTAATGCCCTTGCAGTGCATAAGTTGTGAAGTCACACTCCTCTTGAACCAGATCGTTTGGCTGTACAGAAATGTCTTATACTAGTTAGCCGCACCATTCCTGCCTATTTCAAGCGATCACTCAATCATGCGACTCAGGTTATCATCGTTGGTGTACTGTAGGGCAAGATTTGGAATAACGAAATCTTATTTCTCTCACTGAACACACCTTGGATGAAGATGTCATGACACCACATCAGGTCACCACTGGACAAGCTGCGTTATGGTTTCCTCACAACTAGTTAGATCGGATTGCATTCTTCACGAAGCATCGTTCATCCTACGTATAAACTTTCTAACAGAAGATATGCAAAACACTTAATATCTGTGGCATATGTAGATTAGGTTGTAGTGACTCACATTTATCACGAGAACACGACTGGTTTAATAAAAACAATTATTACTATAGCTAACTGTACCAGTGCTTGTTTTAATGTGCTTTTGTTTGACTGTGCTAATGACAGCTATATTTTGCTTCCATTCTTATTCTCACACTTTTGATCGTGACTTCGCGCGAATTCGGCACGGACTGGCGGGTAAGCCACGGATTTTCGCGCACACGTTACATATTGTCGTGGATTTTTTGTGTCGTTATTTAACAGCTATTAACAGGCTTTTTTGCGTGACACATCAATTTCTGTATTGCTAGTGCTTGTAACATAGTTTTTATTCCAATTTATTGGCAGTTTGACGTATTTCTTGCTCACCACGTAAGTAAATCTGAAGTTAGCTTAATATAGTTATTTGTAACAATACAAACTCAAGCAAGTAAAGTTCACCGTGTTACTAGTCGAAAAATACATCACATATTGAGTTTTCATGAAAATGAACCGTAAAATCTTTTACATATGGTTCACCTCCTTGATTGCGTTGACAGTGAGCATGGATGTCGGTAGTTGTTTATAAAATGTAAGTAGAAGCAATCAAGCGTTAACCTAATTGTGAATATTATATAACTTGTTTGTATTTAGCCACAAACAGTTATATCCATTAGAGGTACCATTGTTTTGTACTGAAGTGACATAATTATGTAACGTATCTGAGAAAAATTATGTGAGTGACAATTGACGTTTATAGTGTTGTCCAGCGGCTTTGTGAACGTCTGCAGTAGTAGTGTATAACACCACATCAAGTAGGAACAAAATCTTCATGAGTAAAACGATCGGTGTTTCTTTTGAGCATGGTGACACAACCATGTTTTTTAGTTAATACTGATTTGTGACGCGTCTGTTATAGGGTTCACAAATGAGTTATTATAAACTCTTCACTCCGTCTCGGTAATACAGTTGTTGTGTTACTTAGGAAGTTATGAATGAATGTCACTACTTGTAAATAAAAGACTTGTAGGCACAGTCTGTTACTTGCTATTCGAATAACTTATTGAATATGATACTGAGAACAAAGTTTAATTGTATGTCTCAAAACGGATTTGTTGTTTTTCAGAATAGTATGGAGCTTATGGAATTTAGGATTACGGAAGATCGTGTGGAAAACCGGTTTACAAGTTTACGATAACTGTTTTATATTGCCTACTGCTATGTTCACTCATCTAATGAATTATTTAAATATAAATATAACAACCATAAGCAGTGTTTTACATTATAAATCCTGTAAGTTTGTATAATTATGGTCTAAATAAAGCCAAAACAAATATTGACGCAGAGTCATGTGACTGCATTACATTTCGTGGTTTCTCACAAGTTGCATACGACTGAATATGCATTATAATTTAAGATTGAGGGAAGAAATAGTATGAAAGATAATAGAAAGCAAAGAATTGGAATGACCTAGGTTATCAATAATAACTATACATATGTATATGCTTGAACAGGTCAAAGGTCATTTGATGTTAGACTTAAGGGAACATAAAGGAAGGGTGGTGTAATAGTCGAGTGAAGCTCAGAAGCATACAAGATAAATTGTGATAATTCTAGATGTAATGAATAAATCAGTGAATTAAGAACTAATAAGATAAGTGAAGACAATCTGAAGAGTTAACATAATTTAGCAAAGAAGTGTGAGTGGAAGGGTGGTCTAAGGATTACGTAATCCATCTTATCAGGGAACTAGCTGCATGAAATTGTCTAGTTCCATACTAATACTAACTTGATAATGGACGTAATCTGACAACGAAAAATATGTAAGGCGGTTGTTTAATCTGTAAGGTTTTACGTGGAAGTCGCATTGTTGTTTTATTTGACTCGTTGATTCATCACAATGAACAACGATATAACGCCAAATTCTAACGACAGTTCATAACTAATACAGTAGTACAAATTCTTAATTTTCACACAATTATTCGTTAAAGCGATTGGTAAACCTCCCCATGAAAGTATGAAGAAGACGAAAATAAAAAGTTTATTGATTTTTCATGACTACTAAAGTGGAGAGATAAGTTTACAAGTTGTATAAATAGTGGTATAAAATAAAGCCACAAAGAACTGTTAATCGTAAACCTGCTGTCTAGCTGTTTATAATTCTTAAGTAAAAATTGTAGACTTTTCTCTCCACCTGATTCGCGAAGCGTTCACCATATTTCTCAACAATTTGTTGTTTGCACATTCTTTGGAGCCGTTGAAGTTGTATATATTCTTTACTCCGTCTCCGTAATGAAATTGCTGTGTTGTTTTGTAAGTTGTACCTATTTTCTAATTTCCATCTGCAGCAACACCTAAGAAGTTGATGAGCTATGCAGTTTATATTTTATAATTTAAATAGCTTACTTGTTAGATTTCGTCTTTTAACATATGCCAGCAGGAGATGGCGGCACGGATATCGACACATATTAAACGTGCTACAATTACATTGACAAATACTTACATCCACTTCGTAATATTGTCCGCTGTCAACCATAAACAACCACTCGCCGCTTTCATATTCTAAGTTAACAAAACGCATTTTTTTAAGTTCGCATAACACCTTGGATCTTGCAAATGGAGTCAACATGTTAATTAAGGGGATAAGACGCTGTGGAGCATCATAATTGTATGTTCTTCCACTGATTATTTGGTCTTCAATGCTTTTTCTAGAGAATGTCATTGAACTCCACTTAAAAGCCTTGTACATGCATTTGTGCAAGCTGTCGCTTTTGCGTACATATCTTTTTATCTGCCTATTTAATGACTCAACACGATTATTCGTGTTGTTACCCAAAGTTAATACACTGCCGTAAAAGGCACGCGCCCACATTGTTTTACGTGGCATCCAGAAACGTGATAGGTACAGTTCGACCTCGACCCCAATTGTCTGTCACCACTAATTGGAATAATGAATATCTACATAGTAGAACAAAACGAAAATCATATTCACTTTTTATTATTAGTTTTATAAGTAGAATCAATACACACGACTTCGGGATATTGATTGTACAGCCGTATTTGATCATAACTGCTGAAGCATATCGCCGTAATACATCCATTTTCTGCATGCTCTCTAACTTCACCGTTTTGTCGCATCATCTGCAATACCTGCTTCCGAGTCCAACCTGATATATATTTATATACACTTACCAGTGGAGAGTTCAGCTTTCATATTTTTGACATCAGCAGCGGTCACCTGCTTACCTGTTCTTTCCTTAATACTTTCGATAACTTCGTCCGTCGACTGACAGTGCAATATAACTGGTTTCAAGTTTTCTTTTTCTTCTGATGACAATCGTCTACTCAACGGATCACAAACCATCCACGAACTAGTACACGGATGGTTGTGAGACATGTTGTAAGATTTTATAACGTATTGTTGACCCTACAATCTTACGCGAAACATCGATTGGCAATTTAAAAATTTAGACCTTAAATGTAACACATTAGTTAGAGTCCTCACGGTTTTTTTATTCACATTCAGACCTTCTGATTTACGTTTACGACCAAACGTGCAACGAAACACTACGAACAAGTATTTATATCTCACATCCTTCAACAATCTACTTTCTGCGTGAACATAGCGTGTATGGGTCATCTGAGAAAACATAGATTTATCCTATCATACTTTATGGAAATCCTTTAGCGCATTATCTAATTCAATCCAGCTTCCGAATCTCTTGTTCAGCATAATACGTTGGAACGCGTCACTTACGTCCACTGAAATTTCACTTGAGCATGAAGCACTAGAGACAACATACAATAGTTATTAAAAAAAGGTTATTCCTTGAAAAAAATTAACTGAAGGAAGAACAACAAATATTTAGGACTTACCCTTCAGTTGACATTTCGTCTTGACTCACAAAAACTATGCGCATCTATAACCTTTTACGTTATTTTATCTTTCTTACGTTGTTTTCTGGACCTTATCAACAAATTATATATAGCTGTTGACTTTCACTACAGCACTTAGGACCACAGATCAAGTTTCGAAGGAACAACAGAGCTAAAGTGTGCACTACAAAACAGAAAATACTCAGTTAATGCTCTTAGCAGTTATTTAGTGTTTATTATGCATCAAAAGATGACTTATATATGGAAACATTTAATACTCATGGGACCCAACACACACACGGCAATTGAAATACGGAATGCCCGCTTCCAGTCAGCGCGTTCAAGGTCGTTGAAACGAAACGGCGGACAGGTTTGAAAGAGATTACCGTTTTTACCTTGCCGCGAATTCGGTTACGTTCTGTAACCAAACTTCTATCCTGGCACGATCTCGGTATCCTTTCGATGCCACGAGATCGCCAGCGAATATATCTCGTTTTGGTCCATTAACTGTCTTCTGATATTTGGCTTCTCGGGGATTTTATGGATTTATTTGGTTACGTTCAACCCTCGCCTTCTGATTTACTTGGCACGTGTTTCCTTGTAGCGGTGTTCATAGTCGACCGCGACTGGACGCCACGCTACAAGGTTAAAACTCGTCAGAAATCAACATATTACGAAAGTTATCATTCAGAATACAAAACGTTAGCTTCGTTTTACGTCCTGGATTGAAGAAAAAACAAAACGCTCTTATCGGTTTTATTGATAGAAGTCGAGACAGTATCACTTGCTCAGAATCCAACATATAAACACACCCCAATCGGTGGTGTATCTGCGAAAACTGATGTGACCAGTTTGCATTGGTACACTATTCTAATCACTACATTTAGATAATATCAGTAATTACTTCTCCTCACTTTGAAGCCACATTTATCAATCATATTACGTGTGAATTTATTTGCTTACTTCAGTTATATTCCACAGTTCAAGTGGTTTGGGACGGAATAGAAGCTTTCGCTCAAAGGGCTTCCGTGTTAAGTAGCAGTGGATCACTAATACTTCCAAGTAGGAACCTTGGTGTATTGTTGACATGAGAGGAAAAATAAAATAGGCAAACCATGGTACGATACTATCCCTAGCTCTTAAGAATATGTCAAGTTTTCTAGAAAGGACTCCTGGGAAGTTGCTTGGACATGCTTAGCCTGCAGCGAATTCCAGCATTTGATTACTCTTAAGGAATAGGTGGTGTGTCTGTAGTCCGTTCTGCTGCGTTCTGCCTCTAGTTTCTGGTTGTTAACTTTGAAGATTATGTTCGAACTAAGCTTAAGTAGGTGTTTAAGTGGATGTCCAGAAGTATTTGGGATGCTGTAAGCCATTAGTGGGTCACTTTTTATATGTACTACCAGAACACTATTGAAGAAACCACCTTTCATACACATAAATTATACAGCCGCAAGTCTGGAAACTATTAGGAAAATTTTAAATGTCATGCTGCGGTCGAGATCACTAATATCTTTGTTTAACTTCCAGAACCATCCTGTTTTTTCGAATATGTCCAAAATCTCCATGGAATATTTCTGAGATTACTGAAACCTTACATTGTACCACTTCTACTCGATGTCCATAATTTATGACTGGTTGAATAAACACTACGTGGAACATCTAGAAACGACGGCGGAAAAGGCTGCAAGAGAAGGAAACATGAGACAATTGTATGATACAATAAACAAGCTCGATGGAAATTATCGTAAATCAGAACGACCAGTGAAAAGCAAGGAAGGCACGGTAATCACCAACATTGAAGAACAACGAATCAGGTGGGTGGAACACTTCAAAGAACTCTTGAATCAACCAACACCACAAAACCCTACCAATATGGAAACACAATCCACGGACCTCTCAATCGATGCTGGCCCACCAACAGTTGATGAGATCAAGATGTCCATCCGATAAATCAAGAGCGGCAAATCAGCGAGACAGGACAACATTCTAGAAGAGGCGCTAGAGACAGACGTAACAGTACAGTGGCATCACTCGTCTCTCAATACCAGTAAGAACCTTCAACAGGGTATTGTTAAGTAGAATGAAAGACTCCGTAGACGCCCGACTACGAGATCAACAGGCTGGATTCCGTATGGATCGATCGTGTACCGACCAAACAGCAACAACATAAACCATTGTGGAACAATCAATGGAATGGAATTCATCACTCCACATCAAGCTACACGCAAGATTATTTGAAATTACGGAGTGCCTGAGAAAATAGTGAACATCATACGGAATTATAATAATGGATTAAGGTGCAAAATCGTACATAGGAGACAGCTTGCAGACGAGCTAAAAGCGAGGATCGGTGTCAGGCAACGTTACATAATATCACCCTTTCTCTATCTCCTGATGATCGACTGGATCAATAAGACGATAACATCATGGGGGGAAGCACATGATACAGTGGACCGCTGGGATGCAGCTGGACGATTTAGAATTCTCAGATGATCTGGCTCTCTTATCGCACGCGCAACAACAAATGCAGGAGACGACCAGTGTAGCAGCAGCCTCAGCGGCAGTAGGTCTCAACATACACACAGGGAAAAGCAAGATTCTCCGATACCACACAACATGCACCAGTCAAATCACACTTGACGGAGAAGCTTTGGAAGATGTAAAAACCTTTACATATCTGGGCAGCATCATTGATGAACACAGTGGATCTGATGTGGATGTGAAGACGCGGATCAGCAGAGCAAGAGCAACATATCTACAATTGAAGAATATCTGGGACCCGAAACAACTGTCAAACAACACCATGGTCAGAATTCTCAATACAAATGTCAAGACAGTTCTACTGTATGGGGCGGAAACTTGGAGGACTACGAAAGCCATCATTCAGAAGATACAAGTGTTTATTAACAGCTGTCTACGCAAAATACTACGGATCCGTTGGCCAGACACTATCAGCAACAACCTACTGTGGGAGAGAAAAAACCAGATCGCAGCGGAGGAAGAAATCAGGAAGAAGTGCTGGAAGTGGATAGGACACACATTGAAGAAAGCACCCACCTGCGTCACAAGACAAGCCTTCACTTGGAATCCTCAAGGCCAAAGGAGGAGATGAAGACCAAATAACATATTACACCGAGAAATAGAGTCAGATATGAGAAGAGTGAACAACAATTGGATAGAACTTGAAAGGAAGGCCCAGGACAGAGTGGGTTGGAGAATGCTGGTCGGCGGCCTATACTCCATCGGTAGTAACAGGCGTAAGTAAGTAGTTGTTAATGAACAAGGGAATAACGATGGAGCAGAAAATAGGACACTCATAAAATTAAACCAAAACATTCGGCAACCAGTACATATTCAACGTGAATTTTGATATCAAGATAATTATTTCGTGTTTTTTTGTGCATAGTTAGTTTCATTCAATGTGTTTATTGTCAACTGAATTCAATATAAATTGTTATTCTCAAATGGTATATAATTATATGTATATTTGACTGTTACTCTTCATTTTATGATTGCTTCTTATGTAGGTAAATTGGCCACTTGGCTCTGTTCGAGTTTATCGTCTTACAGATTCAAGTGAAGCTCCTCGTTGTGAGTGTAAACTGATAAGTCGTATAGGTTTAACGCTATATACGAATCCTAAGCTATTCCCGTAACCCGCAGACTAGAACTACACAGCGACTTGAACTCCAGAAAGAATACACAAGTATGAGAGAATACACTTTATCCCAAGGTTCATTCTAGTACAGAAAATCAAGGGTATTTATAGATGTTGGCGTCTGTTAAATTAACATCATACTTCAGCCAATCCGTTAACGTCATATTATGCTACCGACCAATGGTAGCACGCCACGCTGGAATTCTCGAACGTTCCATCATACTCTGATTGGCTAGGCCCTTCGGCTCCTTTTTGGGCCTCTGGAGGCTCCGATGAAGTTCTCTGGGAGCCGACCCAACACCTCCCCCGAATAAGATTTCTTTCTGGGATCTACTTGTAGTTTGATAACTGGGTTGCGACGGCGTCCCATCATTCTTGTCTTTTTCCTTGTCCAAGGCTTCTTTTCAGTGTTCTTGGGCATTTGTGGCATTGGTGCGTCTAAGATTAAATCTAACGGGAAAATCGGCCGGTTACTTCGAGTTTGCACCGTTCTTTTGTCCTTAAGGATTTGTTTGTGTGACGTATACATGTCCCCAAAGCTCCTCGAACTCTGTACAGTACTTTTCCCAGTTTTTGCACAACTTCGCCCGGCTCCCATCGGTTCTTCCCGATGTAGGATTTAATGTAAACTTTGTCGCCAGCACTGAAGTTTCGGATACTTGGACCGTGACTGCACTCATCCACTAATTTGGATGGCAACATGGCATCGAAAACGGTTCGAGTGCGCCTCCCAAACATGGCTTCCGCGGGAAATTTGCCGTCTGGAACATTCGGGTTCGGAGTGGATCTGTAGGATGTTAAAAATTTTGCAATCACCTGCCCAGACGTCCCTTCTCCTTCCCCTTTCAGTAATGCTCGTTTAAAAGTGTCCACAAAGCGTTCTGCTTGTCCGTTTGATTGTGGATGATAGGGTGGAGAACGAAGATGAGTTATTCCGTTTGTTCTACAGAAATGTTTAAATGATTCTGCGTCAAATTGCGAGCCGTTATCCGTCACTAAGGTCTCTGGTACTCCGAAACAGCTAAATAGGGTAGACAACTTGTGGGTCGTTTCTGATGTTGTACAATTTGGCATGATATATACTTCCGGCCATTTAATGAATGCATCTACGATAATTAGAAACATTTTTCCTTGGATTGGACCGGCAAAATCTGCGTGAAGTCTTACCCAGGGTCCTGCAGGCGTAGGCCAATGCTGAGGTTCGCATTTCAAAGGATTTTTAGCGGCTTGAATGCATGATGAACAGTTACGGCATTTATTCTCGATATATTTGTCCATTGACAGCCAATAAGCATAACTACGAGCCAATGATTTCATTTTATTGATTCCAGGATGGCCACTGTGAAACTGCTTGAGAACCTTGTGACGTAATAACTTCGGAATAACGATTCGATCACCGAACATAATACACGAGCCGACAACCATTAGTGAGTCCCGTCGACGAAAATACTGCAAAATTTCTCCGTCAAGACGATTGTTTGGCCATTCGGTCGTTAGATAGCTTTTGACTGTTCTCAATGTCTTATCAAATTCAGTGATCTTCTTGATAGTTTCAAAGGTTACTTGGAGTCCATTGATTGCTTCATCCAATACACGATGAACTTCTTTCTCAGCTTTTATATTTGCTACAAGAGTCTCCTCTGGGGGTTTCGATTGGGAGCCTATTAATCTTGATAATCCATCAGCTTGCCCGAAGGCGGTAGTAGACTGAAACTTGATCTTGAAATCGTGACCCGGAAATATGGTTGCCCATCGTTGGAGTCGGTTAGCTGTATGAACAAGAATTCCTTTCTTCGACCCAAAAACTGCAAGTAGTGGCTTATGGTCTGTTATTAGGGTAAAATGTCGACCATACATCATCTTGTGGAACTTTTTCACTGCAAGGATAATTGATAGGGCTTCCTTCTCGATTTGGCTATAGTTCTTTTCAGTCGTTGTCAAAGATCTGGCAGCGTGTGAGATAGCTTTTTCAGACCCATCAGGAAAAATGTGAGAGATGACTGCGCCCACACCATAGTTAGAAGCATCTGAAGCAAAGACTATCGGTAGCGAAGGATCATAATGTGTCAATGAGAGATTGGAAGTTAGGAGTTGCTTGATCTTCTCGGAAGATGCTTCACAGTCCGCAGACCAATTCCATCTTGTATTCCTTTTTAGTAGGTGGTTTAGTGGAGCACGTAGATGATGGCGATCGCGGAGGAATACACCATAATAGCTGACTAGTCCCAGTTGCGTCGACCGTCGCTTTTACCGAGGTTTTTACCCATCGTTTCTAAAATCAAGCAGCTGCTCTGGCTGAGTGTCTGTACCTTTCTGAGTCCTACTTCGTGTCAATAGCTCATACCTGATTATTAAACCCAATTCTAATCCCTCCACTACACAACATTCATATACTATAATGTTCGCCTTATCTTTCTGCGAAACCTCAACCACTTCCATTGCTTCCATAACAGCACCAAGTGATGTTAGGAAAGTGAAATTTTCTTATAGGTTTGATATGCGTTGACCTGATCACACGGTGTGAGAAATGTGTGGAACGCTTCTGCTTTTATTGGTCGCATAACATCTTTTTGGTGCATAAAAATAATATTAGTAAACAATTCACCAGTGTTGTGAATACTACTGCGTTGCTGGAGAACGTGTGGAATAACAAATGCAGACAGGCCTGAGGTTGGTTTGACGCCGTTGCGAAATTCTAGGTGTACGGAGCTGGCTGATTGCACTTCCCATCTATGAATACGTAATGAATATTACCTAAGTCAGTAAGTAAGCCTGCCACAACCTAGAACCAAGCACATATATACATCCGTCCAAGTTGCCACACCTCATTAGCACAACAAGATGAACACCAAATTCATAGAAGCAGTTACTTAAATGGTAGTAACATATAAAAGCAAAATTGTATATAAGGATATGACACAGGAATAAAGAATTAGTTCGTAGAAGTAAAGTTATAACACGTGGCCAACCATCTAGGTCTGTGAAGATTTTCGACCTCATCAACTGATTTACCATTATTTCCTAATACCCCGCGTCTAACCTCACTATTAATTACCCGGTGATCCCAGTAGATGCGAGTAATATTTCCAAGACAGCTGTGATCAAATACTAGCAACATATGGACATTTTCTACTCACAACGGCCACGTTTAGCAGCCGTAAAGTAAAACAGAACGAACTACCGCACAGTACACCTGTACTCCAGAGTTGATGTTCACTGCATTACTCGAACTCAGTACCGTTCGTATCAAACGCCATCGCGTTATCCACTTAGCTACGGAGTCCAGATAGTCACTAGCTTGTGCAATGAGGTGAAGTTTTATTTATGTATCGCTTGTTTGAATCTTACCATTGATGTTTAGGACTGCAATTTATCAGTCTTTGCTTATAATGCTTGTGAATTAAGGCAATATCGAAGCAATTCACACAGGATGCATACCAATATGAGACTGAATAATTACAGTCCTGGACATCAATGGTTAAGAGTAAAACGAACAATGAGAAAATGAATTAAAATTTCTGTCCGCTGTGGTGTTGAAAATTGTAACGGGGATTTTCTACGCTTAATGGCCACGTTTAGCAGCTTTAAAGTAAAACAGAACTGCTGCGCAGTATATTCGTCCCTTAATTGATAGACGGATGTCTCGCCTTCGCCATGGGTGACGTAGGTTGGTAAATGCCAAACGAGCTTTTCGAATCCGTACTGAGAGTTCGTCAGACACTAACCCATTTGGGTTAATCAGACCTCCAAGATAAATGAAGTTGTCAACGCGTTCGACTACTTCACTCCTTATCCTTAGTTCAGGTGTTGACGCAGACCAGTCCTGAAGCAACGACTTGCATTTAGAGGGGGAGGAACGCATCATAAACATCCTGGCATTGTTGTTGATTGCCGTTAATAGACTGTGTATTTTATCAGCGTCCTCACAACATAGGACTATATCATCTGCGTATTTTAAGTCAATAAGTTAACCTCCTGGTAGATCAATTCCTGAACATTCAGACGACGACAACGGTATTTCCAGTATAATCACTATGATGAAATTGAACGAAAATAGGGATAGTGGGCAGCATTGGCGGACACCACTTGTGGTTGCGAAATCAGATGACAGTTCACCATCAACTCTGACCCAACTAGTAGTGTTCGAGTAAAGAGCCTTCACAAGGTTTATGTACTTCTGTGGTACAGCTTCCAATGCCATAGAGCCTCTTGATCTACAGAGTCGAATGCTGCTTTTAAGTCAAGAAGGACCACCATTGTCGGACGCCGATAACCATGCCTGTGTTCTGGAACCCGACGAATGGTGAATATGTGATCAATGCAGCCATGAGCAGGTCTGAAGCCAGCTTGATTCTCTCGTGGTAGCGGTTCATTGGTCTTTGCTAGGCGTCCGATAATTATTGAGGCTAGTATTTTAGATACAATATTAGTCATACTAATCCCTTTATGGTGTTCACAGGATGATGTTGACCGCTTCTTATATATCGGGACAATAAATGATTGTGACCAGTCAGATGGGAATACGTCCAACTCCCAGATTTTAGCTAAAACATTAATCAACCTAATCGCTAAAATCAGAACACCATATTTAAGGATCACTGGAGCCAATCTATCTGGACGAACTACTCTTCCTCGTCTCAGATTAGCTATGGCTTTTCGAATTTCAATTAGAGTCGGGGGACCTACTTAAATGTTCCATTCAGGCTGGATGAACTGCTGCTTAAAGTGTTCCTCCCATCGTCATAAACAGAGCGGTTAAGTGTCGTTTTTTCTGAGATTGTCCAACTTACACGTGACTTCTTAATCTGGTTCTGAAAAGCTGTTTTGTGTTACCTACAGCCACAATCTTTCCCATCTCTTTAGCTTACGTTGCCCACCACTACTCGTTCTTTAAACTTTTCGTTAACCTAGATCTGATTTGTTTTTGCTTTTCATCATGTTCCGAGCTTGATGGAATGAGTTTAAGAGAATTCATTAGTGCAATAAACTTAGCAAAAATCCAATGACTTTTTGTTACCCTTTGGTTTAAATTAGCAATAGTTGTCAATGGTGTTTCCGCAAATGTTTATATATCTTTCCATGCAACATCTGGGTTAGCTTCGTTTCCAAAACCGTCAAAGTGTGACTTCAGTTGTTCATGTAGTATACTTCTGGCTTTCTAATCACCATTTTAATTCTAATGAATCTTTTAATGTGCTTTTTTGCGTCCAGAGATGCGTAAGCGAATGCATGCTCGTATTAGCATGCGCGGAGTTCAAGCAGATATTCCAAGACGAGTGACAGTATTCTGAAGAGCCTATCCAGCAATGACTGATGGCAATATGGTCTATTTGAGTCCTGTATAACTGCTGAGATGTCCACAGTCTACTGCTTTGTAAACCATGTGGTATCCTTAGATGGAGATTGATGTGTACAAAACAGATTCACTCCCACACTCCTTGACTGAGTAGCTATTCGACGGCTTGCCGGTCGCTTAATGAGACGGCTTTAATCACTACCTGTTTTAGTGCGTCGTATGGCTTTTATATGTCTGGCTTAGTTAAAACCTCTCGTACACTGTCTGCTATTTCATCTGGGAGTAGTGAGCTCGTGTGGCCAAATTTATCTCGCTGTGAATGAACACGATTAGCTACAAAGTAATGTTCAAGTCTGATAAACCAAAGTTGAGGATCTGTGACCTTATAAGGGGGAATAGTTACACTAGTGGACCTCACGGATGGAGTTTGTGAAAGGTCTCTTGTGTCGTTGCTTAAAGACATATTTATAAAGATCAAAAAGTACACGAATATAATGTGAATGTTACAGAGAGAAGTGAATCGGTAAAAACAATGATAATAACAAATGGTACAATTTATAACAAAGAACGGATTTACTAAATTGCACCAAAATGTCAACTGTTTGTAAAATATCGTTGTTTACTATGAATATTGTCGTTATATTCAATAACGTTTGTGAGATAATGTACGTATAATTAAAATAGTGACATGACAAATCCACAGTTATGATTATAATCCAAATGACAGCTCGAATTGAAAGAGGGTGCGTTGGATTTTCGGAATTGGATTATGTCGTCGAAGATTGTTTCGTGCTCACACGTTGGATCGCCGATTCTGTGGCGGTCGCTATTCAATATAATCCTTAAACTTCGTATACAGTTCGTCTTGACAACCGTCAACTTCGTCATTATTGCTCACACTACCTGCCTTCAATCGTTTTCGATAGTTCTAAGACGAAAACGTTTTAAGACATCTAATTGCTGATGCTGAGACAAGTGTCTTGCATAACGTGGTGGTATTGATTCTTACTGCACAATACTCAAAGCTGAACATCTGGCAACTGAGAAAATAAATATTAAAGAGTTAACACTGAGGGAAGGCCAACAGTGATGAACTCGGGAATATTCATGCATTCATTCGGTTGGTACAGTTTAGCCGTGAAGGCGTGGTTATTCTGTTTAACTTGTATTTATCCACGTTAAATACATTACCGCATCTTCCGCCCAAATGTGTTTTACAGAAGCACTAAGTATCATATCGTTAATTCTTGCGATACGACGAGTCAGTGTAGAGAATGTTGTGACCTCCAAGTAAGATCTTATAGTTTAGGCAGTCACATCATGACATAACTATGATTTTAGGATAAGGTCTATTATTAGGCCAGTACTGATAACAAAGAAGACTATAATTCTACGTTGGTAGGTCCGACTAAAGAAGTACGGTCTATTGTAAATCATCATTTTCACTTTAACCTTGTGGTGGTCGTTATTCAATATAACCCTTAACCTTCGTATACAGTTCGTCTTGATAACCGTCACTAGATAACGCCCCAACGGTATATTAATCAGAAGGCGAATACGAAGTGTTGATTACGTTTATTATGGGACCACACACAGATATCCAAAATTACAAGTGCGTTAAGCAAGTATGAAAGAGTTGCGCCTAAAGGCAAGCAGGCAAGCGAGCGAGCGAGTTCAAATCAAATGGTTCAAATGGTTGTGGACGGAATAGAAGAAGCTTTCGCTTAACAGGCTTCCGTGTCTAGTAGCAGGGGATCACCAAATCCTCCAGGCAGGAACCTAGGTATGTTAACAATAAAAGAGGAAAAGAAATTGGTAAATCATAGTGTGATGCTGTCCTTCGTCCTTAAGAATAGGTCAAGTTGCCTCTTGAAGGACTCCTGAGAAGTCGCTTGGACTAGCTCGGCCGGCAGCGAATTCCAGCTCTTGACAACTCTTAAGGAGTAGAAGTTGTGTCTACATTCCGTCTTGCTATGTTGTGTTTCCAGTTTCTGGGTGTTACCCCTTAGGTTATTATTCGAACTAAGCTTAAGTAGGTGTTTAAGAGGATGTCCAGAAGTGTTAAGAATACTATAAGCCATTAATAAATCACCTCTAAGACGCCTATACTCTAATGGGTAAAGGTCTAGTGAATGGAGGCGTTCTTCTTAAGGTTTAGATTTGAGTCCTCGAACTGATTTCGTGGCTCGCCATTGGATACGCTCCAAAGTGACCTTGTCCTTTTGGAGTGAGGGGGGAGTACTATGTTTCCGTACTCTAAATGGGGACGGATGAAACTATTGAAGATTGTGTGGAAAGTTCTTCCGTCAAACTGGCCAAAAATGCGCCTCAACGTTACCAGTGCAAGGTTTGCTCGGAAGGCATTTTTGTCACAGTTAGCGTAAGACTTTAAGTCATGGGGCATCAGGACTCCTAAATCTTTTTCCACTTGGGATACTACTAGAGAGGAGTTTCCTAAGTTGTAACTGTAGTTTGCGACATGTCGCAGATGGACTACTTTACACTTTGAAGTGTTAAAGGTAAGTCCGTTATCGTCTGCCCAACTTTGAAGTCGAGTCAGATCCTCCTGAAGTGCCTGTGTATCGTCTTGGTTGCGTATCTCTCTCCAAAGTTTCACGTCGTCGGCAAAAAGTAGTAAGTCTGACGTTACCTGTTGAGGAAGATCATTTATGTAGATCAGGAAGAGAAAAGGTCCTAGTACTGAGCCCTAGGACATTCCATAGCCTGAGATAAAGTGAAATTAACCCTGACCTTAAAATGTCGATTTTTTAGGTATGAAGTGAGGTTGGTTATACAAGAGTAACCCTTCCTGAAACCATGCTGTTGGGGTGAGAAGAAATTTAAGGACAGTAGATAGTCATTTAAACCGTCGCATATCAGGGACTCCATGAGTTTTGAAGGTAATGACAGAAGAGCCACCGGTCGGTAACTTGAAGGTTCGCTGCGTCGACCTCCTTTGAAAATTGGTGTGATGTGAGCCAGCCTCCCATTTTCCGGTTGTTTTCCTCGACTTAGTGAGTGTGAGAACATCACGTTAAGCGGCGTTGCCAGGATTGAGGCTGCCTCCCTCAGTATGGCAGGATGAACCGTATCCGGGCCAGGAGAAGTGTCTAGTCTTAAGTGCTGCAATTTCCGGAACACCAAGTCAGCGCTTAGGTCCACTTCAGAAAGTCCTGTGGAACTGCAGATGAAACTGTCGTCAATAAAGTTGATGTCAGCCGGTTGAAATGTTTGAGAGTAATGGGCCGCCAGAAGGTTAGCGGCGTCGCCATCGTTGTTGGTCGGGCCGTTAAGACCTAGCAGTTGAGAAACTCCTGTTTTGGCTTGACGAAGAGAGGTTGCATAACGGAATAGGCTTCTAGGGTTAGAGGCGAATTTGTCCATAAGCTTTGTTTGGTACTGAAGCCTGTCTTCTCTTATAGCCTTCGTGCATATGTTCGTTATATGTTTATATTGCCTGTACGCTCCGTCATCGTCAGTTCGTTTGTATTCCGCCCAACAGTGCCTTTTGCAGCTTAGCAGGTGAAGGGTACGGTTCTTGATTATTGTAGGTGGTTTTCAGCTTTTGGGAAGCGTTTGAGGAACTGAATGGTTTGTAGCACGTAAGAGCGTGTACAGTAAGAAGTCCCAATGACCGTCCACATCGAGTTGGGGGTGAACATCCCAAACCACCTGTTGTAGATTGTCGTGTAGAGCTGGCACATTCAACCGTTTAAAATTCCAATGCAAGTTATTGGTGGGGTATCTTAGCTTAGTTTTGATGACAAAACTGAAGGCTATGACGACATGATCGCTTTTTCCCAGAGGAGCCAGGATTGAGAGGTTGTCAACTAGAAATTCTTCGTTTGTGAATACACAGTCTAAGCGCGATGGCGTCTGACTGTTTCTTCAACGAGTTGCCGACCTCACATTTTCGTACAATCCCAAGTCATCGATGAGGTTGAAGAACCGAGCTTCAATTGAGTTGTCGCCTCCGGTATACGTGTGCTCCGCAAAGTTGACTCTAGGGAGATTAAAGTCCCCTAGAATCAGAATGTGTGTGAAACGGAGACGAGTAGAGCGGGATAGTCCTTCCAGCATACGACTATCGTACTCGATGTCGGCAGTTGGCTTCCTGTAAATGACTCCGACTAGACACCTCGAAGTAGTAGACAATCTTACAGATCACCATATGGATTCCTCAAGATTGTTAAACTCGAGGTTATGAACTTGGTGCACCTCCAAGAAGGTGTGCAAAAACGTATGTAAACGGCTACCCCGCCCCCAATTCCTGATTTTCTGTTGTTGCGGAACAAAGACATCCCAGGTAATGCTAACTCTTGGTCCGAGAACTGAGAAGATATCCAGGTTTCAGATATTCCTATCAGATGGGCCTTATTAGCGTTGCTAAGTTCACGTAATTCATCCAGTTTGTTTGGTAGACTCGCGGCGTTCATATATAAGCAGTTTATGCTTTCAATTTGGAACGCGTGAGCTTCGTCCTGTTTTTCTGTATGAACCTTATGTGAATGGACAGGTAGCCCACCTATATGAGGTTTGCCGAGGTGGTAGGCCCTGTCCTTTACACGTTTTTTTTATCGTTTAGACAGTCCACAAGTGGAATGGTCAGCTCCAACTTGCCTTTGTTCTTGGTCCTAGCTTCGTATGGCCTATCCGGGTGCATGCGGATATCAGGTGGCAGTCGACGTCTGTTGGTACGAAATGCTTCCAGAGTTGCAGCCGCCATGTGGGAAGATGGGAAGGTTATCTTCATTAGAAAGGGTCTAGAATCACCATCCTTCTTGGCTAGTCTCGTCACATGCTGAGTCAGTATGCTTTTAAGCCTCAAGGACTGTTTGATGTATTTCCATTCCCTGATGTCAGTCTTTGATTGAGTAGGGTCTGCATTTTCCGGTATACCTTGAACAATTATGTTTCTTCCGCGGAAAAACTTCTCGCGAGATTCTTTAGGGATGTTTCGTATGATATTGCGCTCAGAATACGGTATGTCGGGCAATATTCTTACGTTACCATCTGATTTGAGCAAGTGACTTGCTAGCAAGACGTCCTCTACGTCGGTAGCATTCTTAAGTGTTACTCGGAGAAGCCTCGGGTGATTTAGATGCTTAGAATCCTTTCCTCGAGTGAGCCGGGTGACCGTTAAAGGCTCTATTCTAGGAAGTTCAAGCTTCTTGTTCAATTCACCCCAGAGCATCCTGTCGTTTTTGTCCTGCAGACTGAGAGGAAGGCCAGGATTGTCAACGAGGTTCATGATAATGAGAGAATCGTCACTAACTGTTGTTAATTTACCAGGTTTCACGATGGGTTCAGGTTTGATAACTTGTTGTTTAATAACTTGTTGTTTGGAGATCAGTGTGCGTTTTTGAGTCTTGGGCTCTTTATTGACCGGACGAATAGTCTTGGGGGTAGACTGTGCGACCAAATCCCCACTTATTTTCCGTGCAGCAACACTTGGGTTGCTCGGCTTAGACGGTGATGCCTGCTTCTTTTGGGCTCTCTTAACGTGGGTCGAATCACCTACAGGGTTTTTGGGAACCACTGTTGTGTTCAGGGACCCTGAGCTGGGAGACCCGAGTTTGCTTAGGGAGTCTAGTACCGTCGACGTGATGATGGTGCTGAGCCTCGACACGTCGTCATTAGTGTTGATGGATGCTCCATCGATGGTATACCTATAGACATCCCTGTTTTTAGTCCGTCGCACGCTCTTGTTTGTCGACCGGTTTTTTTACTATCGTTATCCAAGTTAACTGACAACTTGTTCCGAAGACCTGTCAGTAGGACAATGATGTTACTCAGCAAGACTACAGCGTCCGTGCTACACGTGACACATACCCACTTTTGGTCTGACTTGCTGAGTTTGTTGTAAGAAGTTGCTGTCAGATCTGTGCATGCTTCGTGGAACCAACCTTTGCAGTTGTCGCAATGCATGCCAGTTGTGACAGCAAAACGGCATCCCGGACGTTTGCATGAGTTTTTCATGACTGTGTTGAAGCAAACTATGTTATAGATGCTTGCAAGAGCCTAAAACCTTTTAAAAAAACACTAAAAACCACACTGAAAACGGATAAAAATGGACAAAACGAGTGATATAAACTGAAACTAGTCTATGCGTGAAAAACAAAAAAAACCGAATAGTAAGCTGAGGCAAAACCACAGGTAACTATTAAATATAGTGAAACTCAAAAAAAAGTAATCTACCGAACGTATAGCTCAGGATAGATTCTTTAGAACTGAAATGGTACTTTTGTTGCGTAAGAACACAGCAAAAGTTTGATAAATGCAAATCACGTTAGGACTAAACTTCCCATTCGAAAAGCGCGCGTCTTGTTTTGGGTCAGCGAATATGAGTACGAGTAAGCGAGTACAATTAAGCGAGAGAGAGCAGCGAATATGAGTAACATGGACATATATATACAGAGTGAGATGGATGAATCATCGAATCAATTAAGCGGTTAGTAGTAGGGCTAGCAGCGTGTAGGCAGTAAGCAATGCTCAAGCATACATGTTCATACATTCGCAACAATAATAAAGATACAATGATATAGATGAGTTGTTGTTGTACGGATGACTCAGTCCGTTAATAAGTTAACAAGATTACTTAACCGAATTAAATGTGAACGAACTCAATTGCACGTGAGTTGCTATTACTTTTTCAATCAATTTTTGCTTATGTTAACCCATTACGAAATATGATACGCGTCTTCGGTTAAAAATACTAGTGTAGAGTTATGCGTATAGAAGGGTTGGAAGGAAGGGGGTGGTGAAAGAAATCTAGATGCGCGCGCCCAAAAAAGTCTGTCGAGCACTGGAAATTCTTCAAGAACAGTGACTGTATACCGTCGGACCTTGCTGCTCTGGGATTGTGTGCAGCTTGTTCACTTTTTTCACGTACGCGTCAATTTTCAGGCAAACAAACAGTTTCATGATGAGTTTTGCTATAGCTCACATCCCAGGATGTGATAACTCATGGGACTATGCAGGTTTTTGAACCTGCGTCGTCTACGTGTAACTTGGCCATGGTTTCAAGATTGATATCTTGTTCTCGCACCACCGTGTTGATGTCTTTCAGTGATGAGGCTTTTGCTACAATATTAGAATGTCTATTGATGAACTTGAAGGGTTTTCTTACATAATCTGAGTCTATACTATTGTCGTGATAAACTAGCAGATGGGCCGGTTACGTAAACAAGCTTTCGAGATTAGTAACACTATCTAGATCACAATTTCACACCATGCATCGAAGATTTCTACTCTACTTCGTAAAACCGGTTATCCCTGACATATAGAATACAGTAACTTTTGGCTAGTTATTTTCGCAGGTATTCAGCTCTCACTCGCTTTTGTTCGCAAATCTACCGTCATTCTTGGTTAAGCTTTAGGACTGATTGACATTTTCTAGATACGTTGATAGACGGTATACGCTGACGTGCTTTTAGATTATCGATGAGTCAGAATTTCACATTTTAATGAATTCTTGTATATTTCCAGAATTCCATCAATTGAGAATTTCAACATTTTCCCAGTTAAGTCATTGTCTATGGTTGTCTATGTGTACTAGCACAAGTGATACCGCTCCCAGTCTGTGTTCGTATGCACGTCAGTGAAGAGAGAGGTCTCTTTGTTATAAAGTCCAAGAATATTACCGAGAAACTTCACCGGTCATTATTAGTTCGCAACACAAACCAGAGCTACAAAGGCTAGTACATTAGTCAATCGTTTAGAAAGCTACTTATTTTAAAGTGTAACAGACTACTATTAGGTACTCACTAGATCATTGGTTAATCATTCACAGATCCAGAAACTTTCGGATGAAGATCCATGCATTTTGTAAGCCTTTTCGTATTGCTATACTTCTATCTGATGACTCATAGATTTGAAATGAGTTCGAATAGCATCTCCAACTTTAAATAGAAGCAAAATTTCTAGGGGTTAAAATATCCCACGATGAATGGAAAAATGAAGGTTGGCAGTGGTTCACCAACTAGAAAATGTGAGTTTTACTTTACTGAGTAGTTTGACATCCACTTAATGTTATGATGGTTAGTTGATTTAATATCCTAATATGTAGAATACGGGTGGCGCTATTCCAAGTTTTTGGGTTACAGTCTAGGGAAGCTTAATGTAGTTTTCACAGTTTTCGAATCTTAGTGTAACAGTTTAGCGTCAATAGTAGTGACAATGGCAGTAATTTTAATTTTTCTGATTTTCTGTCTTTGTGTAGGTGCACTTGAAGTTATTAATGCCTGATGGATCATTCTTTGAGCATAAATATGACCAAGATACTACAGTTGAGCAAATTACTTCTTCTTTGTTCAGTGATTGGCCTGATAGTAAGTCATTTAGTACTAGTAATGGTTCAATAGGTTTGGGAAAGAGGCCAGATTCAAATCACTTGAAACTTATTTTCCAAGGCCGATTTTTGCATGTCACTCTCAAACTGTCAGGTGTGTTTCCCCACGAATACCTGGTAGCTTATCAGTGTATTTATTATAATGCTTCTAGTTTGTGTCATGTTTGTCATTTTTCTGATGGTGTCATGTGATACGCTCTGTTTCAATCTACTGTAAAGGACGAGTGAGTTATTTACGATCTAGAACTAAAGAATTAAGTTATGCTTAGTCAGCTTGTCATATAGATCTTCAGCAAAGCAAGCCGCAAAAAGAATAAACGAGCCGTTTGACTATTAATTTCACCAACTGGGGCTTTGTAAGAAACGGTCTGATCTTGTTATAGGACATACTGAATACAGGCTACATGATTGAAGTTATTCTACCTGGAGCCCTCAGTCGCATCGCGAAGGTAACCCTTAGAAATTAACTCATTCAAAGTGATAGATGAAGCGAAACCTCACTTTTTCACTCAACGAGTGTTCTACTGAAAACGCTTTCACACCAAATGAAATCACAGCCTCTGACTCTGTAGACAGTTTAAGGAGACTACATAGTCGTGTATGTAGTTGTGGGTTATCGTATTACACATAGAATAGCGGTTAAGTACACTTGTATATAGTAAGGAGTTATTTTACAGATCAGTCTTACCTTCACCTCATTTCTCGGTATGAATCGCATATCTTACCCTATTTTATCTCTGATTATTCCCGTTCATCTGGTTATTTTGATATAGTAATGTGTTTACTTGTTTCTCTCTCTTGTTTGTTCATAAATAGTCCTCTCCACTACATTTTACCACCATAGTTTATATTACAACCAATTAGACAACTGTTCGATGGCGTTACAGCTGCTAGCCCCAGCAACCCCATTTCCCTGGGACAAAGGCACCCACTTATACTCTATACGTAACTAAAACTAGGCGATCATTGAACTGATGACTTTTCTGAAATATCCTAGTTTTCGGAGATTCTACTTCAACACTGTTGAGAGACCGTTTATAAGGTTATAAGTTACATTTATATAGAATCTAAAAATACCTATTGTGTATACTGAAATAAATAGATTTGACTGTGGAATTGCTACATAACCATTAATTGTGTTGAAATCACTAGGTGGGACTCACCTGTTTTTTAAGTGTTCAGCATGTATCTATGTGTAATTCATTTTCAGAATTGAAACTACCCTCTGAAACGATTACAATGCATTTAATTCAACATAAAACGATGTCATTGGCGAGGATAAATGGTAAGTATAATTAAACACCTTCCAGCTAAATGTAAACACTCCCATCAGTCTTTTTAATAAATTACTGTCAGTAAAGGGCCCTTTCAAAATGATTTACTTGAAAACCTTTTATTATGGAAACCTCCATAAACATAGTTAATGCGCGTACAATACACTATGATTGTTGGTAGATTATCAAATCAAAAGCCAATAGTTATTTTTGATAGTTCAGCACATGCTTTGAAGTAATTGGCTTTATTGGTGTTTAAAATCATTGATTTTACTCGATAGTGACCTATAGCTATCAAGGTGGATTAGAGAAGTAATATCATTTGTTCGTTGTAGGTTTTACCATATTAGATGATCCCTTTGAAGTAGTGGAAGGTCAGAGGTATCTGATCTTTCTTTGCCCTTTGAAAACGTCTTTAGTGGTTTCATTATTCCTAAATCATTTTCCCTCCTGACCTACCTATGTTTCTAATGTTGGTAACTATTTTTATTGAAACATTTATTGACAGGGTTCTCAGAATAAAATGTGATATATGTGTGCATAGGTGTCAAACAAATTTATTTCTATTAACTTTTCAGGGCGAATTATTTAAAAAATAAGGGGGTTAACTACTTAAAAAGATTGTCATTTAGGATTACTTTTAGATGGTATTTGTTATATGTTGAAAAACATACTATGAAGCTCATCGGCGAGGCTACCCTGTACAAAAGATATGCAGAAGATATACTTGCTATACGTAATTCAGTTTGATGTAGCTTTGTTAGATAGATCGTATAGTATACAGAACTATATCTTGCTAAGCCGAGTAGGGTTTTTATCATATCATGCAAAAGTGAACCATCATAATTTTCAAACCCAGACAGAAAAATCATCGGGGAGGTATTATGTTGCCCAGTTGATCGTCATTGCAAAGGGAGAACCTATGATTTCAGACAATTTCGAACATCGTGTGGGCAATTACGATACACATTCCACTTCGTTCACATATGTGCATGCGCGTGTACATGAATATAGGGGAGGGGGTATTCGAGGTATGTACTTGAGGGTGGTTGGACATTTACTGGAATTGTCTCAAGCTTTCTCGGTGTCATTCTCATGTGAGCACAAAAAATAGACAGACACGTCCCTTCATATTATGGTTTATAACTAGAAAACATCTCGTAACATCCAAATTGGGATAGATTTTTAAACCTTCACCTTCCACATAAAAGTTAAAAAACTTTTCTATTGGTATAGGTTCTTAAATTTGTGAAGATTTTGAGTATTAAGAAAATCTACTTTTGCGTTCAAAAACTTTTTTTTTCATTTTAAACTTAGGTTGATGGTTCGTAACATATTAATGCCATGAATAATATAAAGTCTTTTAATTATTTCTATGCTGTACCTTATCTCCCATTAATTTTCAGTTATCACTTTTAATCTACTTGACCTTTCACAAGAAATACCTTTGAAAGTAAATGTGTAATCAGAGTGTTTGAAACATATAGAGCATATAAATCACATTTTTTAGGCCAATTCTATCTTCTTGCCCTTTCAAAATTTTTTAAAGATACTGTTTTAATGAACGAATTTAATGTAAACTCTAATAAGAATGAATTTATTCATACTTTGGTAACAGCTGACTTTGATGTTACTACTTCAAATCGTACTTTGAAATCTAGTAAAACTCAAAGAGTCAACCGTCCTATTCTGTATGACTTTTAACATTAGCATAGATAAATCTGGTCATCGTTTCAAGGCTCCCACTATTGATTCCCATCCCCTAGCATAGCTTCGAACCACCAACCCAATTATCAATATTCTGAATTCATATGGGGTTTGAGTTTTGATTCGTTCGGATTTGATATTGACGATTGTTCTCAGCTTTAATTCATATTTTCAATGTCATTGCTAATTTAAAAACATATCTTTTTATGCTTATTCATGCATACTTTGATATTTGTTAACAATTATTACAGGTCAACAAAAACGATTCAAAAGATGTTGCCCCCTGAATTGTTTATGTCTACATTGAGGTCATTGTTACTCTTCACTTGCTTGTCTCTACAATTATCTGGACGTAGATTATGCCAATGTCTTTCTTCAGCAGAACACCAATTTCCTCCATTTTTTAAAAATATTCATAATTTCTTAGTAGAAAAACAATACCTTACAGTTTATGTTTATTGTTTTAAACCTAGTCACATTAAGTCAGCAATGAGTCGAAACATTCCTATCCTTCTCTCTCATATTCAACCCTTCTTTTTCCTCTTCAACAGGCTTCTAACAATCAAAAAGAATTATAAACCAATTAGGGATCTTCTAATGCAGTATTTCTTTATTTAGAGATAAAAAGATAAATAATAAATATTAATAGTGAAATGTTCATTTATTCAGTTTACTATTCATATTTTGTCTCTTATCCTTTACATTTTATTTATTTATGGTTTGCATCTTTGTACAAATAAAATAATCTCATTATGTAATCATTATTGACATGTCAAATATTGAACTTTTGTAGATGTAAATGGGTAGTTTATTCTTAATGTAGTATTTTTGTTTTAATAACCTAATTTATTTTAATTGCTGTTTCATTAACAATGAGTAGATTTATAAAAAGATGATATGCTTTTTTGATCTTCACTGTCTTCTACTTTCCTACTTACTTATCATGACATATACACTTCCTGTTTACGATGTGCAATATAGTACTTAGAGTATTAATAATGATTATTGCTTTACAATTTTTAATCGGGAGGGGATTTTTGTGGAGATTGTAGTAATTTAGTAGTTGAGTTCATGAGTCAATTAAAGCTAGACCACTATGAAAAACGTGGAAGCAGTGGACGTTCATCTAGTGTAACGATATACTCAGTGCAAGTTTAACATATTAAATGTGTGGTAGATATTAAAGGCATACAACATAAAGATTCGAAGAGTGATATTTTGAATCGTGATCATGAAAACTTGTTTTCACGCAATCTTAATAATCCTCTACAATAACTTCGAAAGATTAAATAAATTTTAACAAAGATTGTAAATATGGGCACGATAGCTTAAACACCTTGATCATTTCTATCCATTTAGTTGAACGCTGAGAAAAAGACCATTATGTTTTCAAAAGACGAGCACTTTTGAATATACAACAGACATTAATTTATGATCAATGTAGGTGAAAATAGCAATTCTCATTCAATAACTAGCCCATATAAGGGCAATATCTTAGCTTGAATAAAAATAATCTGTTAATTAGACAATATTCGCATCTGTGAATCGAAACTTGCTGATAAATTCAATAGTTCTGTGAAATTAATAAGCTTGTAGACAGTTAAAAATAATGAAAAAACCATCCAATCGGTATTAAATCCTAGAATAAAACAAAAAAGTTGCCATCATTGAATTATATTGAGTCTGATTTTAATTTCTACCGTCACAATATGCTTTTCAAATCAGGAAATTATAAACAACAAGCTTTATTATTTGGATTAAAAAAATAAGTAATACAGTTATACATATACAAAAAGACATTAAAATGAAATTAATCTACCAACCTCTAGTTGGTCTCAATAGTACGATTTGGTGTTGTGCTTACACAACTTGAAAGACAGTCATTTTGTTTTGTTGTTTCTAAACCACACGAACTAGTCGAATTATTACTGTCGTTGTTATTAGGCGTACTAATATCATCGCAATGTTCAGCTTGGGATATTGTTGACTGACGCAAAAGGCTTTGACGTCTTGTCATCATCAATCCTGAAGAGTAACTATTACTACCATCCAAATGATCTTCTTGTAGTATTTCAGTACAAACATTTTTCTCACACTTATCAGATTTACTCGACGATGACACTAATGGATTAAGCTTCTTTTTCTTTACTACAGGTCGATCGTGGACATTGTTTATCAGGTCATGGTGAAACATACAAACGATCTAGAGTAGTTGAAATAAAGAAAAAAAAAGATACAGTCGCGTAATTATCATATACAGTTCTAGTGCATGATATAGTCGAAAAGAAAATCTTTGCTTAAACGTTTTAATTTTTCAAATGCCATTATATATTGCAAGAGTGAAAACTTTACTAATTTTCAGAGAATTGGAGATTAACACAGTAGTGAAAAAGATTGATAAGTAGTTGAACATACCGTGTTTCATGTTTCTTAAGACGTTCTAGTCATTGTTGTTGTGTACTAATCAAGAGAATTACAAGTTTATCTTGATCATATTTAATAGATTTCTTATTACTGTCCTAGAAAAATTTCACATGAAAACATTTATACCAGATGGTAAGCAATTTATACCCCTGATTAAATGTTGGTACAATTCAACTTTCTACAAATAGTATGGCTATGATCAATAATTTTAATTCCTGAGTAAGTTTCTTTCATAATGATGAAATAAGCAAACGAAGAACTGCTGACTCAATGGTGAGTTATATTTGTCCAATAATTGCCCTTTTTACTACACCACTTGTCATAATTAAAAAATGATCATATTAAAATATATGTAAATCTGGCCATTGTCATGCAAATAATTTCTTCAGGAAAGAGTCTAAAGAAACAAGGCATCTAATTTTATTGACCTCATGAAACTAGTTTATTTTGATGGGAAAAGATTACTTTCAAAAATAGTTTACCCCTTGTTATTATACTTATTATTTATTTTATTTGAACACATAAATATTGGTACAAGAGGGCACCAAATATATATGCGCCACACAAAACAACGAGACTTCGAAGAGAAAAAAAGAAGGTAAGGAGCGTTAAAAAAGAACAATAACGAACAGATTAGTGCAAGGTAGTGTAATAGTAATAATGGGGGAAACGGAAAGGTACAATCAGAAGAAATCTTTCAGTTAAGGAAGATACAACTTTTTACAAAGAAAGTAAAAGAAGGTTACAGCAGGATCGCCACTGGCTTCTATTCTGAGCCATATCTGATAACGTCTCTGGCCACTATTTGCACCATCTCTCGAACCCCAACCAGGGAGTCGTGAAGGACCAACACTAGCCAGCCCTTTGCAGTTTTCTTTCATGCCACGACACCATGTCATATACTGACCACCTCTCCGCTTTTTCCAACCAGTCCCAGAGTCGGCAAATAATGCACGACGTGGAATTCTCTGGGACGACATTCGTAGAACATGTCCAAGCCACCGAAGTCGGTGTTTCAAGCTGGTGAAACCGATTGAATTATCGTCTCTGTTCCCTAACACACGATGCCGAACCTCCAGAATGTCATCGATGGCAAAATTGAAGAGGAATGGTGAGATTGGGCAACCCTGCCTAACCCCACTGCTCGAATGGAACAATGGAGAGAGGTGGTTGTATGCCCTCACTCTACCTGAGGTGTTTGTATATAGGGCTTTTAGGACGTTAATAAACTTCTCAGGCACACCCTTCTTCAATAGACAATCCCAGAGAACAGTCCTGTCCAACGAATCGAAGGCAACCCTGATGTCAAGAAACACTACGATTGTTGGCCTTCGATAAGTATGACGGTGTTCTAACATTTGGCGGAGGTTGAAGATATGAGCAATACATCCTCGACCAGAACGAAAACCAGCCTTCTCCTCGAGAGTCAATCTTTCTCGGGTTTTGAACAACCTAAGAAGTATAACAGAAGCCAATAGTCTGGACGCAATCGGAAGTAGACTTATCTCCCGATAGTTGTTACAGAAACGACGTGAACCCTTTTTGAAGATAGGGACAACTATCGACTCATCCCATGATGTTGGTACACTCTCTAGCTACCAGACCTTTGTAAACAACGTTGTCAGTTCCTTATCCAGAAAGTCACTACCATCTTTAAAAAGGGTCGGAGGTAAGTCATCTGGGTCAAGTGATTTGTAGCGCTTCAAGAGTTGGAGTTCCCTGCGGACTTCCGCCTCATTTGGTGGATCAGTCGTCACCGGCCATGGAGGGCAGGACAGTTTGACCGATGTTGCTGGAGCAGCAGGCCAGTTGATCTGTCCTTCAAAAATTCTGCCCATCGTCCAAGACGTCGATGGATGTTAGTGATTGGCATCCCATCATCCTCGCAGATTGTTTCGCTCACATCAGACTTCTTGTTGCCAGTGGCCCGGATGAGTTGGAAGAGCTTCCGGTAATTACCAGATGCAGCTGCTGCTTACAACTCATTAACACGCTCCGACCACCAGGCTTCTCGGTCCTTACGCAAGCTTTGCCCAATTTCCTTACGTAACATCCTTCGTTTGTGGTCAAACTCACGGTCATCCGGAGTAGACCGACGGGCTTCAATGAGTTGTAAGTAACCTGAAGAAACCCAGTGCTCATAAGCGGGACGTTTCGCGAAGCCGCAAGCGGCTTTACTCGCCATTTTGATGGCGTCATCAAGTTGCAACCAATGCTCATCTACACTTTTCGGTGGGATGGTAGCTAGCCTAGAAGCTAGCTCGGTTCGATACTTACTTTCAATAGAAGTTGCAACCAACTTGCTGACATCAATACTTTGGTGGTGGTCACTTCGTTGGCCACTGAAAAGTAGTAAAGTAAGATTGGCGCAGACCAGGGCATGATCAGAGTCCAGATAGGTACTCCAAAGGAGCGGCAGTTTTGTACACAACCACGCCAGAGGTAGCTGATCGCGATGTGATCAATCTGAGTCCAGGCTTGGGATGCAGAGGGAGGACGCCAGGTGGAAAATCGGCGATGACTGTGTCGAAAGTTAGTGCTAGCCAGAAACAGGTTGTGGTCTGTGCACAGTCCCCGTTATCTGTCCTGCGACCAACAAGTCCCCATCGGCCACCTAAACGACTCTCTTCTGTGCCTAGACGCCCGACCTGAGTATTCAAGTCACAAGGTCCCCGATAAACGCACGTAAAACAAGCTTTTTGAAGCGACAGATGGAGAGCGAATTTGCAGTACTTCACCAGAGTCTTGAATACGGGTCTCGGATAGACTTTCAAAGACATAGCCAGCCCTATCTGTTGTCCGACTTGCATAAGTGTGCGAATGTTGAAGGCAGCCAGTTTGAATAGTGCACGTGGTTTCAGAAAAACTGCTTCAGTATTCGTATTTGGTAGTAGCATACAATTTTCAACCAGACAGTGACTCGAAAACGTTTAGATAGAACCGAGTTTCCACCATGAGCGAGCTGCTGTAGAAGCCGAAAAATAAGGATACACAAAGTGGGAATAAAAGAGAGTGGATAAATGACGTAAATAATAATAATAATAATAATAATAATAATAATAATAATAATAATAATAATAATAATAATAATAATAATAATAATAATAATAATAATAATAATAATAATAATAATAATAATAATAATAATAATAATAATAATAATAATAATAATAATAATAATAATAATAATAATAATAATAATAATAATAATAATAATAATAATAATAATAATAATAATAATAATAATAATAATAATAATAATAATAATAATAATAATAATAATAATAATAATAATAATAATAATAATAATAATAATAATAATAATAATAATAATAATAATAATAATAATAATAATAATAATAATAATAATAATAATAATAATAATAATAATAATAATAATAATAATAATAATAATAATAATAATAATAATAATAATAATAATAATAATAATAATAATAATAATAATAATAATAATAATAATAATAATAATAATAATAATAATAATAATAATAATAATAATAATAATAATAATAATAATAATAATAATAATAATAATAATAATAATAATAATAATAATAATAATAATAATAATAATAATAATAATAATAATAATAATAATAATAATAATAATAATAATAATAATAATAATAATAATAATAATAATAATAATAATAATAATAATAATAATAATAATAATAATAATAATAATAATAATAATGTTGATGCAGGCAATCAGCATTTCGAGTCCCAATTAAATTCCATTTTAAGGTTACGAAACATTATAAATCCTGTGAAAGAAACAAACTTACTCGAGCAAGAAGAGAGTAGAGTTTCCTATTTTCTATAGGGTCAACAACATTATTTTCAGGTCGATTGTTAGATAGTTTACGATTGCGTTTTGGTAGAACTGGAGGCAGAACAACAATACTACCTTCAACATGGGCCAGACAAAATGAAGATGGACATATGGAACAGAAAATATGAGAGGGACGACCACATGCATCACAATGATGCCAGGGACAAAACCACTGACCTATAATTAGAATAAATATGCAAATAACAGATCCAATACAATATTTGTTATAAAAATAGTAGGAATAACATTAATCTTACCTTGAGGTGGTGTATCTAAATCCAGGCAGAATAAATGATAAGCTTTAGAACAATCGTGTTTACTGCATAAAATAAGATCATGTGACTTGTACGATGTTTGATCTTCAGTGGCCGTAGCATTAGTAGTACTAATAAAAACCGATGATTGTGTTTCGTTTCGACTGATTAGTGTAGGCGAACTGAGTCCATGTTGACTTTTGCTTGGTGAATGATTCACAACTGATGCAACTAAATCTTCTAGTTCACGCTTTAGTCCACGTTTACTTAGAGATTTATTCGATGACAATGAAGATGATGGTACAATAGTAGTATTAGTATGTGAAGAATTCGTTAGACTCAATGTTTCACTGAATAATGATAGTGATCGCTTTCCAATAGGAGCGTCTTTTTCACCACATCTATGAAATAGCATTGAAAACAATTTTTAGTGAACGATTAGACAAATAGGTAGTTGAATAGCAAATATCTTGATATTACTAAAGTATTCCTGGAAATAATTATTACTTTTAATCATAAAATAATATCCATACATATTGATAATATTTCATGAAAGTTTACCAGTGAGTTGCGTAAAGTTAAGGATTTTGACTTTGAACAAAATATGAAACAGTAAATCATAAATGACTGTTTATGAAATGTTTTGATTAAAGATAATAAGCATCCAAGTTATATATCAAACACTGAATTGTTTTAAAACTAGGCTGTTCATGATTTACGCAAAAACAGTGACCATTCACTAAAATATAATTTCTATGTAATGAGAAATCACTACTACCATAAAAGTGGGAAGCAGAGATTCACTCACCTAATAGTTTCTAACTTTATTGCAATTGCTAGAATATTGATATTTAGTCTAAATGATGCTTCTGGAGACTAAAATATTCCTAAATTACTGAAAACAATTGCATACTCACTGCAAGACCAAAAATACTGATAGATAGATTTTAACTAATCAGCGCTGGTGGATGGGTGAAGGTATTAGAAATTTTTTTCTTCGTAAATTGTTATTCCAGCTACTTTGGAACATGTATGGTTTTGATTTGTGCCAAGATGAGTGGATCGCAGTGATCAGTGTTTTAGTTTTAAACAAAGAAGAACGTAGGAGCTTTCAAGGTAAAATCATTATTTTTTTGCTTTAATGGTTGCATAATGCATTCAATGAATTACAGTAACCAATCACCGAGAATCAAGTGTAATCATGTTGACTAGTTCTTATAGCTGATAAAATTCTATTGATAAAGCCGAAATGTGACCACTAAGTCAAATAATTAAGTTTGTGTGTGTTTGGTGTTGGATGATCGGAAGGAATCAACGAACACTAGATAATATGACAGCGGTTACTATTCGGTAAACATTTATACAAAAGATCGGTTGAGACCCGTAGACAATAAGTAGGGTAGTTTCGGATTTCTTTAAACAGAATCATTTATCCTAAGAATCCAAACTAGAATTTCACAAACAGGACAAAAGTTTGAAAAAAATCAAATATGAAGTATTATTACTTAGAACGAGAAAAATATCCCCATATATACTACCGACCGGAAACATTTAGTTTCGTGACGTCTATTCATATTCAAGGGACTATTCACATTGGTCGAACCGTTTTTGTTATTGTTCATCAGTGGAGTAGTAGATAGATTATGATTAGAAACTTTACTAGAACATATATCACGTCCATCTTTCATATGACACTTATCAATATCGTTGGAGCGTGGATTTGTTTGAACGGTATGACGTTTAGATGATCCACGGCTAATATCTGTGTTAATTAAAGCATTTGATGGATTATTTAATTCACCAAAATTAGAAGATGAGTTACCGCCAACTTGTCCACTACCATTATTATTACTCGATGATTCTGAACGTGCACCAAGAAAACCAACACAATTTGACGCACCACATCGACAATTCAAACGTTCTTGACCCAATGCAACAAAATTATAGTTGAATGTTAACTCTTCACCAGCAGATATATCTCTAAAGTAAATCGTATGAAATAGACGAAGCAAAACAACACAGGTATTAATATGCTATTTTTCCTTCTAATGATTTTCTACTCTACGCGAAATAATACTACCGATGACGTAATGAAAAACATATGGTGAAATCCTATCGTTTATTCAATTACATTATACATGTCTAAGAATCTTTAAGAGTTGTGAATTTTTCAAGTTCCGAAGAATTTTGTTACTGACATTCATTTTCAGAGTATATATATGTAGACACATTTCGTTACAAAATATAGAGATTGGTTCAAATCTAGTTGAGAATCAAGTATTTTCCTCGGAACTTCAATCACGATTTTTGTGAAAAATGATAAGTTTATAGATTACTACAACCTCAATCACCAATAATAGTAGTAATGACAATCATAATAATATTAATGAGGGAATTAATCAATTCTTGTGACGACATTATACAACAGCACTACTCGTTTATGATTTCAAAATTAACTAGTAAGAACGAAGATTCCTTGTTGTAAAAAGATGAAGTATGGAAATGTGCTAAACTATACCTGTCCATATTAAACAGAATGATAACTGTGTACACTTTAGTATAGCTAACTCAGCTGACACATAAATACTGAGACATGGAAATAAAATAAGCGAGTGAAAATATTACAAACAGCGGAAACTAGTGAAGAATAAACGAAACAACAACTCACCTGACAGCAAATAAACCAATTCTATTATCTCCATTAACAGTCCATTTTTGTGTATTCAGATTTGGATCACATGAATGATTCATAAAACGGCTTAAATTACCTTTCGGTCCAGCATCAATAATACGTTGACTATCTAATTTCATCATATAATAATTAGTAATATTATTTTCATGAGCAAATCTTAAACGCCGATTAGCTTCATCTTCATCAATTAAATCACCAATATATTCATTGACAAATTCACCCTAGAATAAAATTAAAATATTTTAGCCAAAAAGCAGAGAAATTTGATTTGATGGAGAAGATTTGCAACTCAAGTAGATACTTTCAGTGTTTTAGCATTCAATTCATCATTGAGTCATGGATGCATGAAGCAACACGTCTACTTGAATCTCGACTTACTTTATACCCCCCTCCCTAAGGTACTGCTTTAAGCCTGTTGTATTAATAACTATTTGATGCTCTTACTGGAGTCTGATTACGATTTTTACTATTTATACCATTGTTTGATTCTTTATCTGCAAAAACATTTTCATTCTTAACTGCTTGAAGTAATGTCCTTGAATATTGAATATATTGCAGTTTTTTCGTGTGACTGTAAATATACGGCAATTTATTTGTCTCTCTTTTGATCTATGTTCAAGCAGTCCCTATGATAACCTATGCAAAACTAATACACAAAAATCTTGTATTAAGGGACTCTAAACGTGCATGATAAGGTATATTTAATAGCATGATAGTGATAAGAATTACATGTGATGAACAGGAATCGGCTATTTAAAGTATATATTCACCTTCCCGCAGGATAATATTCATAGATTTCCGTATGCACTTTATGTAATATTCACATGATTTTAATTTCTAAATGATATACACTAAAACACAAGGTACTATGCCCCTAAAAAATAATCACTGCAAATATAACCATAATTGAAAAAGTTTTTTTTATAATATTGATTTAGAGGGAAAGACATCATAGTCTATTACTCGATATTTTCCAATTATTAACATTTGATAAAAAACCAGTTTCTTTATTAACTCACTAATTAGGTACTTGGTGGCCCCCAAATGCCCCGGTACGGCCGAGAGTAGGGAGGGTCCACTCTCCCTCTAGAACTGCTCTCACATGGACACGCGTATATAGCCTCTGACAAGGAGGTCCTACTCACTGCCTTCTCATGGCGGGGGTGTTATTTATCAAATTGAGTGGACGAAAAGCGAATGTCCAAAGCTTTTTAATCGGGTTGGTGGAAACGGAGAGTTCACCTAGGGGAGTTAAAATGCCCTAATTCCAAACCAATAATGCATATGGGCTCCAGTATCCTGAGGGAACAAATGGCGTATGAACCAATCATTGGTCACCGGCTACCATGGAACTACATCTCCTTACGATGCCCCACTGCCTTGTGGACTAGGCCCTTAGATCGAAGGCTCCGGGTCTGGTCCCCCAAGGAAACCACCTGCTTCACTTTGGGCACCCAGGCAGTATCACAGCCCTCACACAAATCAAATGAGATTTGTGTGGCACACATGCATCTGGTGCCCCCTTGTACCGGTACTTATGTGTCCAAATAAATAAACAAAGGTACTTGCTATAGTCATATCCGGTTCCTCAAACCGAAGTAGATGTAGCGAATTTTAAACCTGTGACTTACTGGCTGTAAGTCGAACACCCTAATCACTAGACCACCACATCACAAGTTACGTAACAGAACATTTAGGCTATAAACATAATGAAAGCTAAAAGTTTAAAAACAATAAACCTAAAATGATAAAAATAGAACAAAATACGTACGGCACGAATCGCTATCATAGTCTTTAATCCCCAACCTCGTTGATCACCAGTCCAGAAAGGTCGTTGAGGAGGATAAAGACGTTTTGTAAAACGTTGATTACGACAAGCATCACCATTTGGGCATATACTAGGTAAACATTCATAGTGCAATTCACGATTAATACAGTTACTAGATGGTCCACAAGGGTCTTCTGAATTTGGTTTACACTCACAACGAGGAGCTTCACTTGAATCTGTAAGACGATAAACTCGAACAGAGCCAAGTGGCCAATTTACCTACATAAGAAGCAATCATAAAATGAAGAGTAACAGTCAAATATACATATAATTATATACCATTTGAGAATAACAATTTATATTGAATTCAGTTGACAATAAACACATTGAATGAAACTAACTATGCACAAAAAAACACGAAATAATTATCTTGATATCAAAATTCACGTTGAATATGTACTGGTTGCCGAATGTTTTGGTTTAATTTTATGAGTGTCCTATTTTCTGCTCCATCGTTATTCCCTTGTTCATTAACAACTACTTACTTACGCCTGTTACTACCGATGGAGTATAGGCCGCCGACCAGCATTCTCCAACCCACTCTGTCCTGGGCCTTCCTTTCAAGTTCTATCCAATTGTTGTTCACTCTTCTCATATCTGACTCTATTTCTCGGTGTAATATGTTATTTGGTCTTCATCTCCTCCTTTGGCCTTGAGGATTCCAAGTGAAGGCTTGTCTTGTGACGCAGGTGGGTGCTTTCTTCAATGTGTGTCCTATCCACTTCCAGCACTTCTTCCTGATTTCTTCCTCCGCTGCGATCTGGTTTTTTCTCTCCCACAGTAGGTTGTTGCTGATAGTGTCTGGCCAACGGATCCGTAGTATTTTGCGTAGACAGCTGTTAATAAACACTTGTATCTTCTGAATGATGGCTTTCGTAGTCCTCCAAGTTTCCGCCCCATACAGTAGAACTGTCTTGACATTTGTATTGAGAATTCTGACCATGGTGTTGTTTGACAGTTGTTTCGGGTCCCAGATATTCTTCAATTGTAGATATGTTGCTCTTGCTCTGCTGATCCGCGTCTTCACATCCACATCAGATCCACTGTGTTCATCAATGATGCTGCCCAGATATGTAAAGGTTTTTACATCTTCCAAAGCTTCTCCGTCAAGTGTGATTTGACTGGTGCATGTTGTGTGGTATCGGAGAATCTTGCTTTTCCCTGTGTGTATGTTGAGACCTACTGCCGCTGAGGCTGCTGCTACACTGGCCGTCTCCTGCATTTGTTGTTGCGTGTGCGATAGGAGAGCCAGATCAGTGAAACACATTGGACGCAGGTTGGACAACAACAACTAACTTTAGAAGAGCTTCTATTATACTCCGGCCATGAGGAAGAAAATGCTCTTAGCCAGAAAAAAACGCTAACTATTAACAACTATCTCCATGAAATATTGATACTACATGAAGAGATGTTTCACTGTATTTGAGTTACGCTATAACTGATTAAAAATAACCTAGGGAGTTTATGAAGATTATCAAGATTCTTATTAATCAATGTTGTATTCCAACTTATAAGTTATTGATATATTTCGTGTTATTTTCCTTGTTTTCATACTAATTATACAATGTTTGTCCCTTTGGAATATCTTGGGATTTGCTATTTTTCAGTTGATTTCAAAATGTGAGCTGTCATTTTTGGAAGGATGTCGATCTATTAATTAGTTAACTGGTTTTGATAACCTATACACCAACTTCCAATCGGAATAGATAACATTTTATGGGATTTCAGTTCTGATATTTTTGTGTGTCACCTTAATTGGTCAACATAACACTGGATATATTCTACGATTTGCTAATAATAATATTGTTATAATACATACCTTTATTGGTTTATAATAATCTGGACGTCGTGTTCTACCCAGAAGTTCAGAGAATTTTTCATGTCTTTTAAGATAACCACGAGCAGCTTGCTTTAATGCAGCATTGTATATAAATTTTTTTCGTCTAACTACAGACGGTGGTGTACGTGGATTTGATGTTGAATTGACAGAATTTTCATCATTTAAACAGTTATTTGCACGTGGTCTTAAGCATAAATTACGAGATAACCGACTGGATGACTTGTAAATTGATCCAGTGGGAGATTCCATTGGATTACTGTTTTCATTACAACTTGTATTAATACTTTTACTACTGTTATTATTATTATTGTTTTCTTCAATAAGTAAATTGCTTGAATTTAATTCCAACAAAGGATCTTCATCTTCTCCGTCATCATCGTCACAGTCATTATGACGACGGTTACGATTGGGACGCTGTTTTGTGTGGTATTTTTTCTGAGTAACATCCCCTTCTCTTTCTGGTTCTGTAGAGTCATCATCATCGGAGCTTCAAATAGAGAATAAAAACGAGAACACTTGAAAGAATATTGAACGAACCTGTCAGATTTAGCGTAGAGGCTATTGGATAATTGCACGAAATCCGTTTACATATATGGTTGAATAGCACTTTTACATTAAAGCTGATGTAACTTCCTGACAAAAACTCCTACTTTAATCTCATAACCCTATTTTGACCCTATTAAGTGGTCGGAGTTTTTCAGGGTCACCTAAAGGTCGTCTATAAATTATCGTCTCACCAAAAAGGTAGTTAGAAATTCTGAAAACTTTCAAAAATAACTATGTATCTGATAAGATGATGGTCACTAACAATTTACAAGATACTATTATGAATATATTAAACAGTAAATCATTAGTATGTTACCAGAATATCGAGGCTAAAAAGAAACTATGAATAAGATTTTCATAATTAGATAAGAATTAAATTCCATATCATCAAAGCCCCATCATTAAAACTCTTGATCATAATACAATTCAATGCTTTTCCGGTATAACAGTTTACCTTCAAGTAATTAAATTACTAGTAAGTTTACTAGCAAATAACTTTGAGCGATAATTCCCGAAGTTCCAGTGAGATTTCGTAACCATTGAAATCCAACTATTTCGGGAATGAGGTAGTTATCTACTTATAACATTAGGTGATGATAGCGCGATTTCGTCAACTGACTGAGGTAATTGAAGGTCTTGGGTACGATCTTATCATATTCGACCGAAGAATAAATTAATGTTAACTTCTATGAGCTGTTAATGGACCATTATTACATATACTCTTTGTATACCCACCTACTCAGTAAACCTACGTTTGTTCACCAAGATTTTGAACTTGATTTCCGAAAGTAGTGAAAATGAGGCCTTGATAAGACCTTCCTTTACTTATCACTTCTTGAATTTCAGCCATTAACTCAAATAATGATAATTTATTATTACCATTATTTGAAACACAAATTTGGTGAACTATTGATATTAAGAGATGAACTGCTCAAGAAAATAAAACAACAACCATATGAGATGTATATTTAAAAAGCGAAAAAAGAATGATTGATCAGAAAGATAATTGGTATATAGCATATACTTAAAACCTAGGCACTACTTTCCATTTCCAGTGAAAAAAAGAAGCAAACTACAACACAACTGTCACATTTAGGATTCTGAGATAAGTTCACAAGTGTTGAATATATAGCGACTATCTTTTGTGCTAATATGTCATCATCATAAATAAAAATGAACTGAACTGATTAAATATCCAGAAAAAAATTTTAAAATTATTTCTAGAAAATTATTCCCTTATTATCAGAATAATTCGTATAAAGTTTTAGAAGTGTAAAATTACTAATCAACTTACCTAGTACTGTGAGATCCACGTTTATCATCACCTTCTTCATATGGAAATAATCTAGCACGTGTGGTCCATAAATAAACAGGACGTGAATGTCGATGAGACAGGCGACCAGTTAAACCAAATAATCGAACAAGCACTGAACCAAGTATATGGTTAAATGAATGTGATGTTGGGCTAGTTGTTGGTTGAAAATTAATTGTAACAGCTTTATTTTCAGATTGTACATGACATTGACTTGTTTGTAAATGTCTTGGATGTACTAATTCTCCTGGCCACCAATACATACCAGCAGTAAGTGACGCATAATCATTAGGACGGATTGTTCCTGATAAATTAAACGGAGATAGACGATGTGAATTATATACACCAGACAATTTTAAAGAGCGCTGATGGTAGAGCTGCAAACTTGGTGGTAGACGAGCCCATACAATCTCGCCGTAACGTAACATGCGTCCGTTTGTACAGTCTTCACAAATAAATTTATCAGGGACCTAAACATATTGAAAAGATCTTATCTTTCAGTTATATTATGTTTAAGAAGTCACTGAATAGAATAAGTTGATAAGAATTACATAGCTTCGTTAGGTTACACAGTTAACAACCATTAAAATAGGCTTTAAACTCACTCAATTTGGATAAAATGTACAACATATGAGACTTGACATTTATATGATTATTAGGATTGCTTAATTATTAACAAATACCTAATCTATTTTGCATAAATAGATACAGTATTAGGTTAAACAACATGTCGATAAGGTATTAAGATTAGAGTCTAAATTCTGGTTTAACTGAACCTTAACTGTGCTTGAATGACTTGGGAACAGGCAGGACGGACAAAGCCACACATATACCATTATTTGTCTTTGCTCTGAAACAAAGTTAACTGTATTTCAAAATACATGTCTAACCAAGACACAGAACGTTGAATCTGATATAAAATGTATCCATTCCACTGATCGCATCTCGAGAGGATACGGACAAAGTAATCCGTGTGGGTTCGGGATGTTCAGTGTTGAGGAGTCACATACTAGAACTAAACGACCATCCAGTGCTTCAGGCTTTTAATCGTGATTTAAAGTTGATCGGTTTATGATCTCAGTAAAAATTTAAACTAATATTTACAAAAATTACCAACAAAATCATGAATGGAAGTAAATTCAGAATGTGGTCAAGACGACAGAGGATTTATCTGCTTACTATATACCAACGGTCAAACCCAGCCTGGTTTCCGATAGTTTTCCAGCTATGTAATGAAGATAATCCTAAAAAGATATACAAACCTCTTTATAAAGCATCCGGTCAATTTATAATTGTGTATTTCATTGGGGATTTCTCGAATTTCTGGTGAGATGTGGTGGTACTTATTTTATCGACCAAGTAGACAGTCGAAGACCGTAGTTTATAGATGAAACTGGTTGAAAACTACACCACTTAACGTATTAATCTGGACAGAAAATATATACCACTGATTCAGGTAGATGTAGACAATATGATTCGAGGAGAGTTCGTGGAACAGAAAAGTATATAACACAGCTGAAACCCAAGATTAAAAAGTATATAAAGAGTGAACTTGTCTGCTCTATTGTAACCTATTCTGATCCATGACACCTAACGTCTTCAATCACTAGTTACGATAATCGCCCTGACACCAAGCAGGTAGTGTGCATCTAACTATACGGTTCACCAACCAACGATTATATGGAATGACTCCACATTACTATTATGAGAGGAAATCAACACACGACAATAAGGCCGAAAAGAAATACAAAATATCTACCTCGTCAATTTTAAGACATTCCTCATGAAATGAAGCTGGACAATTTTCACAACAAATAATACGTCCACCTTTAGAACAGATAAAACACCAGGATACGTTAGTTGGTCGAAACATATTCAACAGCCCTGATGATGGTAATTTAAGTTGGATATTCGGGGGTGAAGTATACAATTTGCATTCATCTTGCAACGCATGCCGTGGACAGATTATTAAATTAGGAGCAATCTATGTCAAACGAAGGAAAATATTGTAACCGTAATATCAGCAAAGAGAAATGTTGTTAAACATTTTTATAATTTGAAAAAAAAGTATATGTGATAAGTTCTATAGTTATCAAACTGGAGCAATTCATGAAAAAATATAGTCGGGTAATTAGATGAAATAACACACAGGAAAACATGTTAGTTACCTGTCGTTAACAATTCTTAAACAAACTTCCAGATTTCTCACGCATTGGGACATATGCATTCCCACGATTGTTATACCTGAACAAACAAAACTAAGAGCAGTATTTTCCCCTTGTAATATGTAAGATAATGTGGTGATGTAGTTGACTACCTATAAATACGTGGGTATTTCACTTAAGAAAAAGTGCTATTACGTCATAAGTCTATTATTTCAGTAAATCAGTACAGACTATGAACAATGTGTAGATGTCATTAACAAAGCTTGATTTGACTATTTCAAATCAATTGAGCATTGGGTAGAAATATATTTGTATTATTCCAATGAGTAGAGCGACTAAATTTTCAGATTTTCTGACGTTTTGTGACTTAGTGTGTCACTTCTTCAGAGAGTTCCGACACTTCTCAACTATTTCGATCTTTGATAACCAAGTATTACATCCAGACACACACACCCAACAATTGTGAATGATAATAAGGTTTGATTTCTCAAAATAACTCAACTAACGTATAGCATACATGAGGAAATTGCTTGAATGAAACGTTTAGTATGATGTTATTTCCATTACTACTATTAAACAAGAATGTCAGTTAGAATTAACAAGACACCTATCGATTGTTATTGTAGTCAACGGAACTATTAAAAATAATAGTGGTCGCGACTGGTTCAGTTCAGACATATTTGGACAAACCGAGGAGTGGGATTATCCGGCTGGTCAGGATTGTGTAATATATATATATATATATATATATATATATATATATATATATATATACTGCTGATTAGTAATTGAACAACTGTATATATTATTTCATGAATGAAGTCAAAATAAGGTTTGATAAACATTAGTATCTTTTTGAAGCCTAGTCGACGAAGTGCTAAATTAGTGATCTAAAACCCAGTGGTTCAAATCTAGTTCAGTTTTAGATTTTCTTACCATAAAAAAACTTTTCAGTTTCTCGTATACAATGCATTTGATGGGGATGTACATAAATGCATATTGTGACTTAGCTGTGAATATTTCGAACTAAATGTCGTAAATGTTTATATAGACTCGTTCTATTCTTTCAATAAGTTTATTTAGTGGTCATATATTGGTTAGTGAATCCAACTATCTTACTATTACTATTATATATATGTTATTTATTACATAAATGGATTAATAGCATGTGCCGAAATAAATGTTAAGGTTACAGAAATCCCACTTTATTATCTACCAGAATGAATTTGACAATTAAAAGGAAAATAGGTAATCATGAAACGGCAGTCTGCCTATAATCATTTCTAAAAGATAAGACATCGCATTGAGTAAAATGACAGCGGATTTTTGCAGCAAACTCATGCACCATAAATATTTAAAATGATTCCTTATTTTAGGAATGTAAACAAATAAAGTTAAATTCTTTGCGAATATTTATTAGCTCAATAAACAAGTGAACAGAGAAATATTAAAAGAGCAAGAAAACTATTTGAATACACTATACACTCAAATTATATAGATAAAAAATAATACTAACTTCTTTACTGCCAGCTGGTAAACACCAGTCTCCTGGATGATAAGCAGCAGGACACATAACACAACGAATGAAATGAGGAGAAGGTCGTGGCATAGTGCCAGGTGTTTCAGCTGAACAAGCTAAGCAAGTATGTGCAGGACAAGTGAATGAACCAGAACGTCCTTCTCGGACTACAACAGCAAAAGGTGGTTTACGAAGACAACTAGGGTGATACCATCGTCGACAAGCTCGTACTGAACAGCGTATCATTTGATCACCACTTCGAGGTAAATCAGATTTACTTGGCTCTGATATTAATTGGATATCTTTTTGATGTGAATTATTATCAGTAACACCATCTTCAATTTTTATATTTACTTCGGAGATATTTTTATCAACAACAGATGAATCTGAAATTGCATGATCCACAGAAGGAGTTTCTGAACAACTGGATCCTTGAAGTGTTAATAGATGAGGATCTGGATGGGTAAGCTAAAATAAATACCAAAAAAATCCAAGTTTATAAGAGCAGAGGTGTAGGACAACTATATATATATATATATATATATATATATATATATATATATATATATATATCAAACTTATGAGCAGTGCTTTGTTCATATTCTATGATAACAAATGTATAGTAAACAATTAATATGTCTGTTAAGCCCTGTACTTAGATGGTTAAACACAGAACTGCAAACTGCTTCCTGATTGCCAGAAATTTCTTAAACTCTGAATAGAAAAGATAACATGCATGTATGAAAAGGAGATTTACTTTCATCTGGTATTAATAAGATGCACGTATTTGTTGTGCAAATAGCTTTAATTGCAAGTCGTGATAAACTAAGTTAGGCAGCAAGTTAATAGTTATTGATACATATTCTGAGACTATGTACAATAGAGAAAAATTAAAAAGCAAGACGCATAAACAAGTGCCATAATAATATTATGGAACATAAAACATCATCTACATGTTTTTTCATTGATAGTATGACTAGATTATTAAATCATGTTTCTTTTATGGATAGGTTATACAAATGACTCATTTAATCGCATTGTAAAATCAAAATCTGTTAGTCTAACAAATGTCATGGAAGATAACAAGTATGTGTATGTAAGTAATGATGTATGTGACAGTCGTTTAGTGATCAAAGCACTATAATTTAAACCATTAGGCTGAAGATTTAAATCTCACAGCATCTACTTTGAATTGAACGACATTGTAGTATCATTGGCCTCTATAATAAAAGCATGACCCAATGTTCAGGAAATAAACATGTACTTGGTAAATGAGTTAGATTAATGGTGTAAGCTAACAAAAATACAATAGTAACTCGAAAAGAAAACAGTTAGTGAATATGATCTACACATACGGAAATTTCAATATTTTAATTACTGTACTAGAAAATTAAATTAACATAGATTTTTTTGTCGGATAACTGAATAATAATAATAATAATAATAATAATAATAATAATAATAACTAGGACACTGGGCTACAGGTAACGTCCATTAAGATTTCCAGTGATATTGCTTAACAGTCTGGATAAAAATGGGAAGAAAGTGGTCCAAAGGTTGACTGATTAAAAGTTAAGTGTTTTAACTGGTAAACAATAACTTCATACATAAATACAAAATCAAAATAACTATCGTCGAAAACTAAGCCTTCTTATGGGCATTTTTCTTTCAAGGACATAATAAAGATATTTATATGCAATAGACGCTAGACTTTGATAAGTTTAATAAATTATGAAGTCAAAACTTTTCTTATTCATCTAGATTAGAAAGTTATTCATGTTCATTATTAGGAACGTTAACACATGTATTATGAATGGAGAAAACTTTTGATTTAGCGGAAACCAACTGTACCACTAATATATAAATAACATAAATACAACAAAGCCTAGAGGAGAAAAAAAAACAAATATCGACCTCAACTTACATAACAAATAAAACACTGTCTTAATCCAGCTAAACAGAGATTACAAACTGGGTTAGGTTGTAGTGAATCATTATTTATTACAGATGTTACTGTTAGATCTTTTGTCATTGAACATTTAATATCTTTTATATTATTACTCATTGTTGTTATTACTTGATGATTACTATCGTCCGTACCATTATGATCGGGGATTTTTTGTTTAATACTTCTATAAAATATATATGGAGCACAATTCAAATGTAAATAATTTCCACAATAACCAACACATGGCATAATTACACTATCTAATTTATCAAGATGTTGTTGTGATACTTGATTACAATTTCTCTGTGAATCTAACTGTGTTGTATGTGCTACATCGGATAAAATTGGTTGTGCAGTGTTTACTGTTGAGTGACTGTTGATTGTTACTGAGGTGTTATTATTGAACTCACCACAAACACTACACATAAAATGATGTTTTGGTGTTGTATGACCAAAACGCAATTTTTCAAATTCAAAACTATTCGCTAAATCTATCCAACGTTGACCAGTTTTTTCATTCTAATATGAAAATAGATATAAAAAAAAGAATTACAAGAAAGCAGTGAGTGACAGGTTGAAGATCTTTATGTAGAATTCAGACAGTTGTTTACTGCATACAGTTGACAAACTGAAAAATCATAATCAGGAATTAAAGTAAAGCCAATGACAAAGCAAATGAAAAAGACGCTTTTCTAATATTAGAAATTCTGTCGAGCGATGCTGTGAAAATGTTAAGTTTTAAAATATAAAGATCAAAGCTTAAAAGTAATTAATGTTCAATGAGAACTATGTGTCTATAGAAGGAGAAGAGTCAAGTTATAATTAAATGTTTATCAGACCGACTTTTCTAATTAATGCGCAAACCAGGCCTTGTAAGCAGTTAGTTACCATTCAATACCATAGTATGATTTTCTATCATCAGCTGATCAGCACTTAATTCGACAGTACTTAGAATAAAACAAACTTTAACTTATGACATAATTGCGTGGTCGCTTTCTTCAAATGAATGTTTGATAGATATCCATATTCAACTGTTAACAGCGTAGCTGATCAAAATATATTAAACTTTATTAGACCTTGAAGAGATCTCTAAATTTATTCAAACCCCAAACATAATTTAGTCTCGAATTCATATCTATCACTTAAAGTGCATTTACTACGTTTTTGTGATATGTTTACGCTATTGTTGACCTGAACACAAAAGATTCCCATGAAATTAATCATGAGATTAAATCTAAAACTGAAATATATATAAAAGATGTGTCCAGTTGAAGTAATCTATTATGTGCCAGTGAGTGTGCACAGACATACTCTTACGCGTTATATACATGTAATAAACTGCTTCTTCACTAGTTTCCATTTTATATAGTACCAACAAACGCTGCTATTATCGACATCTTGTTCTCGACCTCCAGTATCTGTGCTTGCCTTGATTTAGTTCGACACTAATTTGTAGCAATAGTAAAGTTACAATAGATGACAATAACACACTGTACTTTATACTGGTTTTTAATTGAATGAATAAATTTCTCTTTCAATTATTATCAAAAAACACAAGAACTATCGAACATAAAAATAAATACTGAACAAAGACAAAGTAAAATTCTTGATAGAAATCGATACGGTTTGGAAAAAAAAAGAAAGTAAAATTGAATGAAGCAAACAAACACCGGTAAAAAGCTAACCTTTGAATTATCATTTGATAATTTCAACCGTTTTCTATGACCGATGGAACTAGTTGATGTAGAAGAAGAAATATACGAACTGGGACGATGATGTTTTCCTTTAGAATCTATATCACTGTCAGATGCTACAGAGGTGGCTGAATCATCTGATAATGACGACAAAAATGACCCACCTTCACTGGTCTCATCTCGGTATGGACGTTTACGTGATTTAGCTTATTAAAATTCAGCAAGAAAGTAAACAAAATAGAAAATAAACATTAATGCTTCTTAAAAATTAATTTGTAAACAAATCCGCAGAAAAATAAATTGAATTTAAGGATTTAATGAATTGAATATGACACGATCTCACGGAACGTTATCAAATTATCAAGTACATATATATTTATATGATCAGTTTTGAGTAACATGGTTTTGTATGAAGGCTACAGGTATTAAACGGATAAATAAACTGAATTCAGAAGTTCATGATTCAAATCTACAACCTTTATTTGTTGAAAACCGAATGCAGTACACAAGAAATCATAATGCTTTATGCAATAGTATTTATTTACAACTAGCAATAAATAGTTATAATTTTTATTCTACTATGCGAAACAAATGAATAATATATTAACAAAACATTTATTACAATAAATAATTGTTGTCAATGTCAGCTATGTTATTTCACTTGGTTTGTATTATGACACTAAATAAAATTACCAATTTTGTATTCTAATATCTTTTCACAAAAAACTTGTTGAGTAATTTAAGTTGGCGGATGTAAATAATAAAACTTGTAAACGTTACAAGTACAAAATGCTGTGTAGATTAGACGAAAAAGAAGTCAACAGTTAAACGTAGAATATACTTATAAAGTATTTAGACTTGTTGATGGCTTCAAATATATTTTTTAAAAGCACTGAATCACTATGATTACCCATGTTGGCGTAAACGAATTATATAGAATAAACTAGAAACTATGCTAATCGTTTCACAGTATAATAGTTAGTTAATTGTCAATTTATGTACCAAAGAACATACATATATATGGTAGTTTTACCTGGAGTGTTTAGCGAACCACACCTCAATAAATATGAGACAATGAATTCCACTAAAGAAACTTTAATAAACACTCTGTATAAAAACCAAGTAATGACCAAAGAGATTAAAATGTCATTTAAAAAAGCTTACAGTATAAGGTGAACTTTCCAGTATTTTTTCTAACAAATTCTGAAAGTGGATCCAGTTTACGAAATGAAGGCTCGGTTGCCCATGGAAACAGTGCTAATCGGTCAGTTGGCGCTGGTTTAGTCAATTTAGCTGCCACTGCAGCCTCTCTAGCACGATGCCAAGCTGATTGTAAACTTGGGTGAACAGTAAATTGACGTAATGCCTAAAGTACATAAGTAATGAATAAATTGATAAAAAATCTACCTGAATTTTATAACCCAGAAAGTCAATTTATATGGGACTTGTTTAACTAGTAACAAACTATTATTTGGTGACTTAAAAGAAATAGTCGATACCCTTAACACTAGTTTGAAATTCTACAAAACATTTTTAAGATGGAAAGACGAGTAAAACTAATCAACCAACATTAGCTGAAGTAATGTTACAAATATGTGACAAGCCGATGACTCACATCAACTTGAAATATTCGTTGACTAACTGAAGCGACAAGAAAAGTTTTGAGTATACCTATATGCTCTGGTACAGCCGAGGGCGGGTGAAGTTCGCTCGCCCTCTCAAAATGCTCTCATAAAGATACACGTTTATAGCCTCTTCAAGGGAATACTCACCTACTCATATGTTGCGAGGGTGCTCCTTATGAAAGTGAGAGAACGAAAAGCGAATACCCGACATTGAAACAGAGGTGGTGGATACAAGGGGCCCACCAGCGGAAGCCAAAGAACCCTGATTCCATAGGTTTCAAGATTCTGAAAGGTCAAAAGACATACGAACATGTTTTTGGCCATCGGTTACCTTGTGAAGGCAGCTCCTGAAGTTTCTCCATTACCTTATGAAATCCCCATTTAGGTTAAAGGTGCGCGAAGTGGCCTCCAAAGGATAACAACTGCTTCAGTTTGGACAGTATCCCAACCCACATACAAATTATATCTTATTTTCAGCAAACTACTTTTGTTGGTCAGCTATATCAGATTTTAGGTGGATAAAATAGGTAGAAGATAAAAACTCGTCTGTAGTTGATTACTAAGCTGTAACCACTTGGCTTCAATCAGAAATAAGAAAGTAATTCAACTATTTGAGAAGTAAAAAACTCGAGAAGAAAACAATTAAATATTTTCACTTACCCGAACCTTATCTTTTGCTTCTAAAACAGTTTGACGGAGAAACGATTCGAATTCTTCTCGACCAGAAAATAATCGTAAACGAGTTTGTGGGAGTGTTAGGAAAGACAACGGTCGAATAATACCCAAGAGGCAAACTCGAAATGTGGGCACTGTTTCATCATTAAAATCATTTGTAGACTTCAAACCTATAGGATGGGTTTTTTTTAAAAAGAAATTTTCATTATTGTTATTTGGTTTTACTATAATAGAGGCAGTATTTACTTTATGTAAACTGACAGTAATACCCACAACCACTTATTTATATAAACGCATAAACATTTGTACAAACGGACAACAAAATATATATGCGTCGCACAAAGTAGTTATCATTCAATTTGTGTGTGGCCTGGAGTGCTGTCTAGTTACCTAAACCGAAACAGGTGGTTTTTTTATGTGACCAACTCCATCGAGCATTTGACCCAGAGGTCTAATCCATAGAGTGGTGGAGCAACATTAGGAGATGCAGTCCTATGGTAGCCGGTGACCAACAATAGGTTCATGCGCCGTTTGTTCCCTCAAGATCTCGGAGTCCAAGTATACCACTGGTTCGCAACCAGAGTTTTCTAACTGCCTTAGATGGATCCTTCGTAGTCACTAACCAGACATTCGCCTTTCGCCCTCCCAATTTCGTAAACAACAACCTCGTCGCGTGAAGGCACAACCACTAATATACGTAAACACAATAGGTCCATAGTTTTCTACCTACTTAAGCCAAACAGTAGAACATAATACATTTTTAACAAAATGTGTCACACTTAATAATCAAGAGAAAATCTTAAAGATCTTATTTCTCCATGCATAAGGAAAGAAACTTAAGAACTTGTCCATCTTCATGAAATTAATAAACATAGTCACATTTCGGTTAACAAAGTAGAAATAAAGTGCTAAGTGATTTTATTAAAAATAATGGATTACTAAGATAAAAATTGTGCTTAGGATCTTAATTTAGTTCTCTTACTATTATATAAAAATTAGATAGGAGTGCATATTTCTATTTTATCAATCACTTTCTGCCATATATACTCTACTCTTTTGAAAACCGGAGTAGAGAAATAAAAATGAAAAGAAATTCAGTAACAGACTAATCCAGTCAGTCACAACGTAGAACCAAGCGCATATATGCATCGGTCCAAGTTGCCACACCTCATTAGCACAACAAGATGAACACCAAATTCATAGAAGCAGTTACTTCAATGGTAGTAACATGTAAAAGTAAAATTGTATATAACTATATGATACAGGAAGAAAGAATTAGTTCGTAGAAATAAAGATATAAAGCAATTTTAATCTCACGGTTTAAGGAAAGACAAACAGTGTATACACCTACGCCATTGTGATTGATTCTGAGCCATGTCACCCACAGTCCACAACCATCGGTTACAATAGCCGCGCGGACCCCAACCTAGTAGTCTGTATCTACCAACATGGGTCAGACTAGAAGTTAGTAACTTCAAGGACTGATGACACGTTTTGGTTTGGCCGTCCCTAGCTTCCTTCCAACCATCCTCAACATTAGTCAGCATTGTGCGTCGTAGTAATCGGTGTTCAGACATTGCTTACAACAGTTCCTTTAGGTTATTAATGAGAACAAAAATGACGGAAGAGTAATAAACACTGCATTCGATAGAAGACACAGTCAAGTTAGTTTCCATGTATGTGTCCGTGTTTGGTTAGTTTGTTCAACTGATACAAACAATAGGTACTCTATATAAATCACTGACAACTATCTTCATTTATCCATATGCGCCTGTCAAGATACGAGAAGAACAAATTATGGTTTGTCTTCAATTTTGTCTTTAATTAAAAAGCCTACAACTGCCTGTTATGATTACTTTTTTCAGTGTACTATCTAGACATTTAATAAATACACATTACCCCAGGTAAGTCAGCTGAAATTATTTAAGATGACTAGCAAGTGAACTAATTTAGATACCGTTCGGTTTTCTGAATCTCTTGGTCAGTAAAGTAATATTTACATGAACAAAAGGGAACACTTGTAAACTTTTCATCAACGCAGTTTTTAAACACTTATCTTTTAATTACAATAAATTCAGTTTATTATAAACCTCAAATCAGCTATAATTCAGTTAACTCATCAAATTCAAAACAATTAGTCCCTTTGATAAATTTCGATAATGCAATGAGCAGACGAAGTTTAACTCATTAAACTTTAGATGAGGTGGTTCATGGAATACATGCGGTTTGAACAAAAAAATAATGATGAAGAAACTTGATTGCAGATAGAATTTTCGAAGTATTATTGAAAGAATATGACCTTACAGAATGGATCAACTTGGTAGTGAGGAACAATGTTTACAGATCACGTTTTATTTCAAGCTAACAACAGAATCAGGTTTTGGTTAGACCTTTATATACAATATAAAATGTGAATCAGTGAGGTAGCTGACAACTGAGTGAAGCAACTTTTTAATGACTCTTGAACTGTAAGAATATCTTGAGTAGTTTCAGACTAGTAAAAACTACTTGCAAGTATATACACAGAGTTTCTCGGTCATTATCAAGTTATCTACCTATTTACTTGCTAAATCCGAATTTCAATTTGCTTGAGCTTACTTGGACTCAATCCATTTTAAGATGACTCTTGATAGATTAATTTATAGATGTACATGTATATCACAATTATTTCGAAATTCTTATAAATTTCTGCTTGATTATGCCCTACTCATCTACCAACCTCTACTGTAATTTGATACACTAACAACTAATAAAAATCTAACTGAATAAGATGCACTCATTTTACTTCGTTATTTGAAAAACTATATTCTGAATAAACAGAAAGTTTACAAGTGATTGAAAACTCAGAAATTTTGTACAAGTCTGCTCACTGGCAGGTCAGTTATACTTTTCGAGATAAAAGAGGCAGCATATTAACACGTTCAAGCTACGTTTCTGTTTATTTATTTAAACATAAAAATATGCGCCACATTTCATCATTCGATTTGTGTGAGGGCTGGGTGCCCAAACCCGCTTCTACAATGCTTTCAGTCGGTCATGTACAACGTAAAGCCTGACACATACGTTGGTCCAAGTTGCTACAACATGTCAGTGCAGAAAAATGAAATTATCGAGAAAAGTGCCAGGTAGTGCAAGCAGTATTAGTATAACTGATAATGGAAAGGATCAGGCATAGATAATATGATTAAAAAAAGAATGAATTCGCGGAAAAATTTAACCCCCAATCATCATTAACTTAAAGCAATACCCAAGAAAGGCAAAAAATATATTTTTTAGGGAGAGCAACCTCAATAATTAACGATTTCAAGACTTCCGGTTTATTAGTTTGAATAAGACGTTTATATATGTAGTTACTTTGTGATTATAAATGTATTGAGTTTAACATCTAACAAATAAGTTTGAGAATTAATTAAACGCTAACTTTGTAATGAACACTTTCAAAGCAGACAAGCTGGTACGATAAGTGGAACCGATTACTCCCTCAGTTAATACAGTCGTAGATAGAACTTACAGAAACGTTTGTCAATGAAATAAAGCCTGGGCTACACTCACACATTCGTAATTCAGAAGCCACTTCGTTTAAGAAAGAATGTATCGCTGATGAAAATCTCAGTTAATGCAACAATACAATCGTTGTAAGCAACAATACAACGAAGTCACCGTTAATTCAAATTTACCATCAGCAATGAAGTCATAATTTTCTGAACTGTGGACTGAAGCGTCTTACATTTTATGTCAAGGCAGTTGCGATCGGAAAACGAAACAAAAATACGACTGGTAATAGAATTGAGGGATTTATGAAGTGAAGCGAAAATATAATCTTTTTGTCAGTGTTCTCACAGAATGATTCCACACCATTTTGTGAGAGGTGGTACTGCTTAAAAATTAGGCTTAACAGATAGGTCCAAATTGATTGGGGAATTTATAACCCATGAGCTAATCTTCTCTAGTCGCATATGAAATCTTATGTTTATTTTGTGTTCATGTTCTTTATATAACTGTCTTTTTATGAGATAGAAAATCTATATTCTTTGGGTTAATGGTCATGTCTTTAGTTTCCAATCATTACTTGGTCACGTCAAGTTATTGCGTTTATCTGTTGATTAGCATTCTATTCATTGATTTTAACAATCGAAATTTCGCTCATCATGAAAAGCCTCATTTGTAACACAAGTAAATATATGACGTCATGTTAAACCATGTTCTCTTCCATCAACTTCGACTAAAAATTAACTTACAGAGAACGTATGGAACAGGTGGAAGTTACGAATATCATAAATAAATAGTCAGAATTATTTCATCTCTGGGTGCAGAAGGTATTGACCAACATTCTAAGAGTACTAGCGTTTATTATGATTGATAGTAATATGATGTCCTCGTCTATGTTAAGCTTGTTAGGAAGCCCAGCTTCAAAATCAAATGCAGTCCCAATAAAACACTTCATATTGAGAAATCAAAACATTGATACCAATTACTTAAGATATACATCTAAGAAACATTAAATTTCCAAAATGTCTGCACTTATAAACTTACCAAAGCCCTTGGCTTGGTACTTTTTCGGTTTTTCAGTTACTATGGCTGGCCACCAAGGCAAGTTTTCGGGCCAATTAGGACGAGCCCAAACCAGCTCTCCAACTTGCCAAGGTTCTTGATTTCGTTGGACAGAGGTGGATTTAGATAACTGTGAATACATCATCTTGCGACTGACTGCCTTAGCCAGTAAGGCTTTCTTACGTGCTGTAGAAGTTAGACTGCTTCTGACAATGTGAGATTTGTTGAAATTTTGCTTCCACTGACTGCGACTTATAAAAATAGGAAATAAAAACAGAATACGTTTCGGGTGTAATTAACAAGGTTTTACTTGATTATTTCAAATAAACTGAGTATCGGATAGACTGTTATTAACAAAAATGATATATATGTAAAATTCAAATGAGTAGCACAATCAATTTTTCTTAATTTCTGACGTTTCGTGGTTCAGTCCAAGCCACTTCTTTAGAAAATGAATAAACAAATTAAATTAACCCGTTTAAATAATACAAATGAACAAAGCGAGAATATTTGGTGCGATCAATCAAAATCAGGTCTGACAAAGTCATGTCATTTCCGTCAAGGTGGTTTATGTGAGGCAGGTTTGTGTAATTGTGTATGTATATATGTTAAAGGATGAAAAAATGTTTTACTTACAGTTTGAAATTCAATCTTAATTTTACTAGGAAATGATATTTGTCTAAAACATTTACACTGAAATTAACCTCGAGGTGAAGCTAGTTGTAATAAGATTTTAATTAGATAGGATATTCTGTGGTCATTTGTTTGCGACCACATTACTAACAAAAAGCCGGACAAAATCTAGTCCCCACATAACTTGAAAAAGTCATCACACAGCCATTAATAACTTTTTTCAAGCGATTAAGTGGGGATAATGATGGCCCCTGGTTGCTCAATCCTCAGCATACGGGGAAAGGTTCCAATTAGTAATAAAGACATGGTCTTGAGCTATAATAACTTGGTAAGACTGAGAGTGAATTCTGAGTTTTCTAACTTTAACTATCAGTATTCACTAGTAAATGTAGCATATAAACAAAAAAACCGAGGGTATCAGGTAAAGTGTGTTGTTACTGTGCACATTAGGTCGAAAAAAAGTTGAATACGACTTTACTGTAGAATCTTACATTTTAGTGGGAAACTGCATATGCCGCATAAAAGTGGGTCTGACAGACTTTATATCTTCTTTCACTTCGTCATCTCTGCTTACTTCTTCAGAGCTGCTGTCATGATGAGAACGTAGGAAAGGTTGAGGTTTGTGTTCAGGTTCGTCGCTAAGACAATCTGAAGAAATAGATTGGTAGGAAAACGATGGACTCGTTGGAGGTGAAAATTTGGGACTATTTGATGACCACTTGATATTTTCTTGTTTCCAAAAGCCGTTGACATTTGTAAGGAGTAAAGTTTCTTCAGGAGAATGAATAGAATTTTCCTCAAGTTCATCCAGAGAACGTACAGATTTGTATAAGTCATCATCGTGTTGTGGATTGAGACTGCAGAATTCGTTTGGATATGGATCTGGACTACGTTTTATTGATATTTCTTTGGAATGAAATTCTGGCAAAGGATCAAGTTTATAACATGAGGAACCGGTAGATATGTGTTCACTAACAATATTGTTTATGGGTTGCATATCTGAAAACTAAAAAAGACAAGCCGTTAGTAAACTCAGAAGAAAAACAAGTTTACAGACGGATATCTTAGGAAACAACGTAACCACCAAATGCTGAAATGATTATTTCAAGAACAAGTGCTCACATATTAAGTCCTCGGGATTAAAAATGTGTACAACCACTAAATCTAAGTATAACACTTAAAAATGGTTAACTTAATGTTTTGCTTGAAAACCAATACAAACGTCTAACAATGACTACCTATATATGGCCTTACAACCAGCTTATTTAAAAATAACTACAGAAGGTAACAATATCACATTTGAAAACCACTAAACTAACAAATGTATTTTTGTTCTACCCAAAATTTCTTAGTCTACCAAAGAAAAGGTTTAACTGTTGACACCAAATGGTCACCTATTCATGGACAACAAGATTTGTCACGAATATGTACCAGTAGAAATCATGCCTCATATTAGCACAGAAAAAGCTGATCATATGAAAATAATAGTATCAGCTGCAATGATAAGCATTAGAAATGAGGAATATAGTTCAAAATAAATGAGACTGAAAAATTAAAAATTATGAAACGGTGTTAAGATTTACAGAGATACAAAGAATGGGTCCAATTGCAACCAACCTAGGGGATTTTCACCTAACATCACTTAACACAAACGAGCTATTGTGAAATCCCCAGTGAGGAAGTTTACATCTCCCCATACATCTAAGACCAACAGTTGGCGGAGCTACGAACTGATATCACATCTTAAAGTGGGATTCATTACCTTTCTTCCACCAACTCGTATGCTAGATAACAAAGGGGATCGAAGTAAATGGTGGTTTGGTGTTCATAACGTGCAGGCTTACAGCCTTGTAGATTGAGTTCCCATTTCTACTTAAAATCCACGTATGACATAAACATAACGCAGTCGGTGGTTCCATCAAACATAAACAGAAAGTTGGTTTCAAGTACCACATTTTAAAAGCTGCTTATCTAGGGTAATGAAAGAACATAAGCGAACATCACTATATGAAACTAATTACTTCTGGGAAACAGGCTCGTAATAAGCATATAAACGATTAAATTACACCTCGTTACATGTAGTTACGAAATACCCAGCTAGATATAAAGTCAACACTCAAAATCGATCTATGAATAGGCTGAAATCACTAGTCAGTCATGATTGACGCAGAACCTAACACAAATATACACTAGCCCACGTTTCAATGACGAGTTAGTAAGATACATAACAAAGAGTTGAAGTATTTGTACGAATAATGATAGTGAGAAAGACCAAACATTGAGAATATGACTTAAAAAGACGTCTGAAGAAATAGGGTGACTCAAGGAAACTCTTAACGCACTGCAACATTACCACGAGCGAACTGCGAAATCCCTTGAGTTGTTAATGGATAAATGCAGTCTCGACGATAGTAGAACCATTAATGACTCAAATGGGAAGTACATAAAAACCTTAGTTTATTAAGGATGTACTACAATCGATATGATAGTGACTCTGCAAGTAATTTGAGCTTTGTTCTTCGCTTACGGTGCTTACAGTTAATAGCACAAAATTATATAGGTTACAACGACAATTTTATTGCATTTTTTTTCAAGCAATAGGCTTCGATGAGCGCATAGAGCTTGATCAATGAACAAGTCTTTTGCTAATAAGACCAATGGTTCCATCTTTATACTACTTGCTTCGTGGCTGAAAGTTTAGTACGTGAAACATCTAATAACCGATACGTTAATGGGTTCAATATCGAGTTGACGTCTATACGATGAGAATCCTGGAGAAAATTCCGATTAAATGTTGCTGCCATTCGAATGAAAACCCTAACTCAATTATACGGACAAATGTGATCAAGAGTAAACTTTCACGTTACCACGACAAATTAATGCGATGAAGTAAAGATCGAAAGAACCTGACAAATTACTACCAAAAAATTCAGATGTTATAATTCATGCTCATTACCATAGTTAACACAGGTCTGTTACAGCATGAGTGACACGTCTAAATAGCACCGTTGAATCAGTTTCCATAATTCCGAAAATCATTTCATATGAACACATAAATATCCAAGAATTTTGTCATGATTGATGTCTAATAACTAAATCTTCAGACATATTTAAAATTAGCTCCTGAGATATTCTTAGCTTCCCCATCTAAGCAACTTATCTTTTACTTCGTGAACGGTCGAAACTATGCTGATTAACGAGGTGTAATTTCCTTACTATCAAATCCTTTGATACATTACGGACTTCAAAATATCAGGTAATCCACAAAATAGATAGATAAAAAAGAATTCTGGATTAAAGTTCTTCGCTTAAAGCAATCTTAAACATTGTTTAGAAACTGAATAACAAATTACGTCGCAGCAATATATAATTTAGTAAAAACTCATCCAAATCGAAAGCAAACGAGCAAACCAAAACAACGTAGACGATTAAGAAAACTTTATTTCATTATATCATATTTTCTGAAGTTTTTAATCCAAATTCGCAGAGATTTCAGGTACAACGAAGGCTTTTCCCTGTTTTTGGAACTCAGCTCTATGAAAAAGTGACATATTTTTATCATGAATACCTTAAATGGTGAGTAAACTCGTCATCCACAATATCATCATCCCAGTTGTCTTCCCAAACAGTAGCTTCCTCGTTAGGGTGGCCTTCTACGCAAGCTACAGTGATTTTGAAAATGATTATTTACATGTACTTACCATGAGCTGGAAACTCTTCGAAGTCGTCATCTTCCTCCAAAAGTGTAATGTCTATCTTTTCGACTGGCTTTTGGTTTTTCTTTTCAGACCTATCCTCAACTTTAGATTTCCCTTTTATCTCACCGACGGTCATTTTATTCTAGTGACGCTACGCTTTAGAATAACCGCACTTAGTAGGCAACCTCAAGGTCAGAGATATAAATTCTAAATTCGTATGAAGCCAGTGTTTTAAAGATCAATGTTGCTGATCCGCTCATATTTTTTATGTTCAGTCTATTATGGAACGATTCATTCAAAGACTTACGGCTGTATGTCTGTGGAAGTACGCGCAAAAGTGATAATACAAATGCTTCAAATGGTTATGGACGGAATAGAAGAAGCTTTCGCTTAACAGGCTTCCGTGTCTAGTAGCAGAGGGTCACCAAATCCTCCAGGCAGGAACTTAGGTATGTTAACAATAAAAGAGGAAAAGAAATCAGTAAGTTATTGTGTGATACTATCCTTAGTCTTTAATAATAATAGATCAAGTTGCCTCTTAAAAGACTCCTGGGAGGTCGCTTGGACTAGCTCGGCCGTCAGCGAATTCCAGCATTTGACAACTCTTAAGGAGTAGAAGTTGTGTCTACAGTCTGTTCTGCTATGTTGTGTCTCCAATTTTTGGGTGTTACCTCTTAGGTTAGTGTTGGAACTAAGCTTAAGTAGGTGTTTGACAGGATATCCAGAAGTGTTAAGGATACTGTAATCCATTAGAAGGTCACCTATAAGACGCCTTTACTATAATGGGTAAAAGTTTGGTGAATGGAGGCGCTCTTCATAAGGCTTGAATTTGAGTCTCCGAACTGATTTTGTGCCTAACCGTTGGATACGCTCCAGAGTGTCCTTATCCTTTTGGAGTGAGAGAGGAAATACTATTTTTCCATACTCTAAATGGGGACGAATGAAACTGTTGAAGACTATGTGGAACGTTCTTCAGTCAAACTGACCAAAAAAGGTGAATTTATCCGCAACGCAACCATGTATCGCACAGGGTCATCTGTGAGTTCAAGCAACCACAGATTTTGTCATTTCATAATGTATTTTAATTAAATAACTAGATTATGTTTTTAATTTTGCTCTGTTTTTAGTTTTTATTCGCCACGTCCGACTGCGTTACACTGTACGTTCACTGCACGCTGAGATGTTATCCCAAGTCATAGTGAGTTTAATCACATAGCTGATTATTTCCAGATAGACCTTCAGTGCATAATGTCGCTGAAGAAAGGTTTGTTTTACTGTAAACTATGTTTCTATGATCAACTGACTGTTGTCTTCAACTGGCCTGTATTTCGTGTTTTGGTTTTATCGGCTTAATTATGTCCATTTAACTACTTTGAGCAACATGTCTGTGCAAATGGAACAATGACTATGACACTTGCTTGGTTTAGTATTCTTGGTTGTCGTATAATTCAGTTTAAACTGATTAGTTGAAAGAATTATGATATACTTAAGTATAGTGCTTGAAGCCTGTAACGAAACAGATCAGTTTAGTAAGTAGAGTTGCCTGTTTCTAATGAGTATACTGATTCAGATCAGTCTGATTAAAAATCTTTTTCCACTTGGGATACTACTAGAGAGGAGGTACCTAAGTTATAACTGTATTCTGTGACATGTCGCAGATGAACTACTTTACACTTTGAAGTGTTAAAGGTAAGTCCGTTATTATCTGCTCAACTTAAAAGCCGAGTCAGATCCTCCTGAAGTGCCTATATATCGTCTTGGTTGCGTATCTCTCTCCAAAGTTTCACGTCGTCGGCAAAAAGTAATAAGTCTGACGTTACCTGTTGAGGAAGATCATTTATGTAGATCAAGAAGAGAAGAGGTCCTAGTACTGAGCCCTAGGACATTCCATAGCCTGAGATAAAGTGAAATTAACCCTGACCTTAAAATGTCGATTTTTTAGGTATGAAGTGAGGTTGGTTATACAAGAGTAACCCTTCCTGAAACCATGCTGTTGGGGTGAGAAGAAATTTAAGGACAGTAGATAGTCGTTTAAACCGTCGCATATCAGGGACTCCATGAGTTTTGAAGGTAGTGACAGAAGAGCCACCGGTCGGTAACTTGAAGGTTCGCTGCGTCGACCTCCTTTGAAAATTGGTGTGATGTGAGCCAGCCTCCCATTTTCCGGTTGTTTTCCTCGACTTAGTGAGTGTGAGAACATCACGTTAAGCGGCGTTGCCAGGATTGAGGCTGCCTCCCTCAGTATGGCAGGATGAACCGTATCCGGGCCAGGAGAAGTATCTAGTCTTAAGTGCTGCAATTTCCGGAACACCAAGTCAGCGCTTAGGTCCACTTCAGAAAGTCCTGTGGAATTGCAGATGAAACTGTCGTCAATAAAGTTGATATCAGCCGGTTGAAATGTTTGAGAGTAATGTGCCGCCAGAAGGTTAGCGGCGTCGCCATCGTTGTTGGTCGGGCCGTTAAGACCTAGCAGTTGAGAAACTCCTGTTTTGGCTTGACGAAGAGAGGTTGCATAACGGAATAGGCTTCTAGGGTTAGAGGCGAATTTGTCCATAAGCTTTGTTTGGTACTGAAGCCTGTCTTCTCTTATAGCCTTCGTGCATATGTTCGTTATATGTTTATATTGCCTGTACGCTCCGTCATCGTCAGTTCGTTTGTATTCCGCCCAACAGTGCCTTTTGCAGCTTAGCAGGTGAAGGGTACGGTTCTTGATTATTGTAGGTGGTTTTCAGCTTTTGGGAAGCGTTTGAGGAACTGAATGGTTTGTAGCACGTAAAAGCGTGTGCAGTAAGAAGTCCCAATGACCGTCCACATCGAGTTGGGGGTGAACATCCCAAACCACCTGTTGTAGATTGTCGTGTAGAGCTGGCACATTCAACCGTTTAAAATTCCAATGCAAGTTATTGGTGGGGTATCTTAGCTTAGTTTTGATGACAAAACTGAAGGCTATGACGACATGATCGCTTTTTCCCAGAGGAGCCAGGATTGAGAGGTTGTCAACTAGAAATTCTTCGTTTGTGAATACACAGTCTAAGCGCGATGGCGTCTGACTGTTTCTTCAACGAGTTGCCGACCTCACATTTTCGTACAATCCCAAGTCATCGATGAGGTTGAAGAACCGAGCTTCAATTGAGTTGTCGCCTCCGGTATACGTGTGCTCCGCAAAGTTGACTCTAGGGAGATTAAAGTCCCCTAGAATCAGAATGTGTGAAACGGAGACGAGTAGAGCGGGATAGTCCTTCCAGCATACGACTATCGTACTCGATGTCGGCAGTTGGCTTCCTGTAAATGACTCCGACTAGACACCTCGAAGTAGTAGACAATCTTACAGATCACCATATGGATTCCTCAAGATTGTTAAACTCGAGGTTATGAACTTGGTGCACCTCCAAGAAGGTGTGCAAAAACGTATGTAAACGGCTACCCCGCCCCCAATTCCTGATTTTCTGTTGTTGCGGAACAAAGACATCCCAGGTAATGCTAACTCTTGGTCCGAGAACTGAGAAGATATCCAGGTTTCAGATATTCCTATCAGATGGGCCTTATTAGCGTTGCTAAGTTCACGTAATTCATCCAGTTTGTTTGGTAGACTCGCGGCGTTCATATATAAGCAGTTTATGCTTTCAATTTGGAACGCGTGAGCTTCGTCCTGTTTTTCTGTATGAACCTTATGTGAATGGACAGGTAGCCCACCTATATGAGGTTTGCCGAGGTGGTAGGCCCTGTCCTTTACACGTTTTTTTTTATCGTTTAGACAGTCCACAAGTGGAATGGTCAGCTCCAACTTGCCTTTGTTCTTGGTCCTAGCTTCGTATGGCCTATCCGGGTGCATGCGGATATCAGGTGGCAGTCGACGTCTGTTGGTACGAAATGCTTCCAGAGTTGCAGCCGCCATGTGGGAAGATGGGAAGGTTATCTTCATTAGAAAGGGTCTAGAATCACCATCCTTCTTGGCTAGTCTCGTCACATGCTGAGTCAGTATGCTTTTAAGCCTCAAGGACTGTTTGATGTATTTCCATTCCCTGATGTCAGTCTTTGATTGAGTAGGGTCCGTATTTTTCAGTATACCTTGCACGCTTATATTCCTACCGCGGAAAAACTTCTCGCGAGATTCTTTGGGGATGTTCCGGATGAGATTGCGCTCAGAATACGGTATGTCAGGCAGTATTCTTATATTCCCATCTGATTTCAGTAAATGCTGGCTAGTAAGACATCCTCTACGTCGGTAGCATTCCTAAGTGTTACACGAAGTGGCCTCAGGTGATTTTGATGCTTAGATTCCTTTCCCCGAGTGAGCCGTGTGACTGTCAAAGGCTCTATTCTTGGAAGTTCAAGTTTCTTGTTCAATTCTCCCCAGAGTATCCTATCATTTTTGTCCTGCAAACTGAGAGGAAGGTCAAGATTGTCTTTGAGGTTCATGACTATGAGAGAGTCACCACGAACCATTATTGTCGTCCCAGGTTTCTGGTGCGTTTAGGTTTAGCACCTTGTTGTTTGGGGGTCGAAGCACGTTTATGAATCCTTGCCTCTTTGATGGCTGGACGGACATTCTTGGGGAGAGACTGTGCGACCAGATCACCAGTTGACTTCCGTTCAACAGCTGGGATGTTCAATTTAGACTGTGACGCCTGATCCGTTTTGGCTCTTCTAACGTGCGTCCAATCGCCTTAAGAGTATTGGGGAACCACTGTCGCGTTCAAGGACCTTGAGCTGTGAGACCCAAGTTTACTGAGGGAGTTGAGTAATCATGGTGCTGAGTTTCAGCGTATCATCATTAATGCTGTTGCATGCTCCGTCGTTGGTAGACCTGTCTACATCCCTGTTCTCGTTTTCAATGCGCTATCTTGTTTTTCTACGCATTTTTTGACTGTCTTTACACAAGTTTGCCGACAACTTGCTCTGCAGACCTATCAATGATATTACTCAGCAAGACTACAGCATCCGTGCTGCAAGTAACACATTCCCACTTATGATCCGACTTGCTGAGTCTGTTGTAAGCAGATGCTGTGAGATCTGTGCACGCTTCGTGGAACCAACTTTTGCAGTTGTCGCACTGCATGCCGGATGTAACGTCAAAACAGCATCCAGGTCGTTTGCATGAATTTTTCATGACTGTATTGACGTAAACTGTGCTGTAGATGCTAGCAAAAGCCCAGGACCGTAAAAAATACACTAAAAAGCACACTGAAAACGGACAAAAATGGATAAAACGGATGAGATAAACTGATTTAGTCCTTACGTGAAAACCTGAAAAAAACCGAATAGTAAGCTGAGGCAAAACCACAGCTAACTATTAAATGGGGTGAAACTCAAAAAAAGTAATCTACCGAACGTATAGCTCAGGATAGATTCTTTTTGTCAGAAATGGTACTTTTGTTGCGTAAGAACACAGAAAAAGTTTGATAAATGCAAATCACGTTAGGACTAAACTTCCCGTACAGAATAGGTTGATTTGATTTGAGATGGTAGAGGTGATAGACTAATAGAGTAAAAGTTCTGACCAAGTTTTGCAGTGACAGTATATTCCAACCAATGCAGTATCATAACAAATTTCGGCTTTCGAAGTCATCTGACACTATGTGTATTGGTTTATGCCAACGTTAAATTACTTGTATTTGAGTAAACAACAAAATCATAAGTCACTGATTAGTGAAATGTAATATTTTCAATAATTCTGAAATCCTCACAGGTAGTTGTGACCTACAGTACGAGTAAATGTTTTTAATTAAATTTGCTCATTCCATTAAATCTATTATACGTCTCTATGTACGCGATTTATCTGTATATATGCCTTTATTTGCTAACCTGACCATTGTCTGCCTATCCAAAACATATAAACTGAGACTATAATTTATTCTGGAAGATGGTCATTATACCAACATCCATGTTGCATTATTTTATTCATTTTCCTGACCAGTTTACAAAGACGTATGTTTGAAACGTAGTATTTCTAAAAACATTTCGCATTAATCTTTCATTACTGCATTGTATAGACGTGATCATCTAAAGAATATATAAGAAGTCAAACTGGGATGGATATATTTCATAGGATTAGGAAGTTATAGAGTTAGACTAGCTATTACATCCATCTTAAATATTCACCTCTCAGGCGTCACGTAGACGTTTCAAGAGATTAGGAGGACTGCTTTGGAATTTCGTTATCAGAATAGGACATCTTAACTATTCACATATACTGGATGACTTTTGTGTAAGATCCAAATGAATAATTGCCTAACTGTTATGATCAATTTGTAAATCACGAGGAACGTGATGTAGTAGTCATTGTTCTTGCACGGAGTTATAATATTACCAGTGATGAACTTTCATCTTCTTTTCGTCTTAGCCATTTCATCCACTCACTGGTTGAATTTTATGTTCATTGACTTTTTATTCAACGAGATAAACACGTTTTTTGAACTTTCATGTGATGGTGCCACAGGTTGTCTGCAATCTCTCCAAGACACCTAAAGAAACGGCTTACAATCTCATTGAGTTTCTCTCGTTACCACCTAATCGTCTTAAACATACATTGGGCCATAGCAATTTCCTTGACTGCATGGAGTCGAAATTATATTCGTCTCGAAAAAATGCAGAATTATTCTAGCTGGTTGTAAGTTCTTCTAGTTTCACTTACATGAGCTTGACGTTGTATACACAAAGTATGACTACGGATATCATACGTTTAGGCCAAGTAATTTATGTATTTCCTTAAGAGACGTTTTTCTACAATGTGATAGAGGCTGCGAACCGGTAAAATATTCTCATTCATCAAATTTCTTGAGGTATTCTCAGGTATTTTTCCTCAGAATCCCGATGGACCTTCCAAATGTTTTCATATATCTCAATCAAATAGATGGTAATATAATTTAATTTGACCGGTGATCATTTAAGTTATTTTAAAAGCTGGAATTAAGTAGTTTTGGGGGTTTATTACTCTGGTTCAGCATGGTTAACACTGAATGTTTTTTACCATATGTTCGGCAGTGGTTAGTACCTAGGTTCGGATTAGTGTTCCGTAAACTTATTGACCATTTGCTGTAATCGAAATAAACGTATAACCCTGTAATGATCTAATAATCACCAAACAAAACTTCTTGCGCAGAAACAGTTGCACTTAGCTAGTAAGTCTCGAATATGTCCCTGATTTGTACATCCATACTACATATTATTTCAACCATAATAAATGTATGAGCTAGCCGAAAAAACGTAAAGCACACAGAGCAGCTAGGATAGACAAGTAGGTTACACTACCTAGTTATCCTAATTCAATGCGTTCTCAAGGTCATGCCACCAAAATCTCATCGAAGAATTGCAAAGCAGATGTCTTGTGGCAAATTGCATTCGCGTAATTCACTTGTACTTCGTCATAGTAAATGTTTTAAATGTCTTAAAATTTGACACATTTAGTCGGTTTGCAGAAATACTGCTCATTTCGCCTTTCACGATTTTAATATTTTCACTGGCAGTATCAAGTTTAATGTATCGGTTTGGAAGTTGAAGTCATTAAACTCTGATGTTTCCATTTCGAATGATAATGGTCATTAACTTCCTATTCTTGGGTATTGTAATTTGTCAATCAGAGACGACAAATCTTCAATCATAGATTGTGAATTTCTCATCAGTGATTGTGAACTGTCTATACTTGGTCTAGAAAATTCAAGGATGCTTCAGGAACAGCTTTTCCTATTGGCCACTGAAAATGGTTCTAATGAAGTGCTTGACAACTTGCTAACTACGGAATCAAAGCAAAGAAAATTATCCTCCCCTCATTCTCATGTGCAAGCAAGAAATTTCAAAACCTTGAAAACAAACAGCGATTCTACTACTTCTGAAAAGGTAAAAGACCTGCAGAGTAGAGCAGACAAAGTCACTCAGTGCAGAATTACTAGACCGTATGCACAAGAAACAGTGATGAAATTGCTTAAACAAAAAATATTTGTGAAATAACACTTTTTCCGTAATCTATAGGATGTCTACTGAAACAGGTCAGTATATCTTTGGTGTATATGCAAGCCGGTCACAACAACCAAATACGTCACAAGAAGCCAGGTGAGTCTGTTCAAATTTCGGTTGCTAATTCTTATACTAATGATAACGTTCTAGATCATAGAGAGTCTACATCCATTACCCAGTCTGACAGACATACTATGAACTTAAGAAGAAGAACAGTCAATTCGTATCTTTATTTAAGCTGTGACAGATGTGATATCCGTACGAACTAATGATCTTTTTGTACTTCAATACCTGTTCATTACGATTTCTAAATACAATGCCCTCGTTTTTGCTTATCCAGTTCTGTTTGATATAAACTGAACTGTTCCGGAAATTCCTAGCTAATCTTATATATTAGGCAGTCACATCATGACATATCTACGATTTTAGGATTAGGTCTATCATAAGACCAGTACTAATAACAAAGAAGACCATAATTCTACGTTGGTAGGTCCGACTAAAGAAGTGCAGTCTATTGTTAATCATCATTTTCACTTTAGCTTTCTTGATTAATTTTTGCTTATGTTAACACATTATTCGATTAACCCTCTGATTAATGCTCACGTGTATTACTGTATTGTGATGTTGATTGGTACTCATAACTTACTGGCTCAATCGATACTGATAGCAGGATATTTATATTGATTATTAGCTACAATGGCTCATTAACGAGCTTTAGTAGCATATACATGCTTCAGAGAAATAAACTTGTTAAAACATCAAGCTATGGCAAATACTCCCTTTCGATGACATAGATGGACATTGGCCAGCAATGTGAGCAAGAACTGAATACTTATCTGGATCTAATTGTTCATAACTAGCTCTGTATGTGTTCGACATTGATCCTGATTTTATCAATTTTGCGGGACACACCCTAGATGGAGGCACTCGGTCATGCATCTGCACCAGATTACGAGTGAGTACGCCGTGCTCTTAATCCGCTTCAACTATTAGCCTGCCAAAACCAAACGCTTCAAGACAAATCGAAAGCTTCCCAAATACATCTTTGAACCCCATCATTTCTGACTTCTCATTTGACTGGGTTGGTATAATTCGATTGTTAAGGTGTTGCGTGTAAAAGCGTTGTCAAAATCCGAATACCGACAGCATCTTCATGTGTTTAATTAGCGATCATCATTGTTTTCATTAAAATAATGGGAAACGATTCATCGCACCCAAAAAGTTTTGATTTTCATAGTTTCAAAGATTCACAAAAATAACATCACTAAGACCAGTGGTTGATTTTAAAATTCAACGATAAATATACCAGCGCAATAGTTACTTTGTGTACCTAAATTATATGACAAATTAGTTAATTATGCAGTCGAAAACTACCGAGTTCCAGAATGATATCAGTACAATTTACATGGAAGAATGTAAATTGATGTCAAATTTCGGTGATTTTTTTTAATTTACTAGCATCAATAGAGCACTACATGTTATTCAACATTGTTTAGAATCTGACACATTTGAGTTAACGACGCTCGTTAACTTTAAGGATGCCACAAGTATTTGGAGTTTGACAACTTTATACTATAGTCAATTAAAGGATTGCATCAATGCCTTAGCCACTGTCTATAATTTATAACTGCCTGATAAGCATGTGAAGTGGTACTTGTAGAAATAGTGTTTTCCAACAGGATGTGAAACACAGAGCACTGTGTGAGGTATGATGTGCATCCGAAACATAAGCTTGAGTGACCCTAACATCACAAAACGAGGGAGCGTAGAGTTACTGACCAGCAAGCATTGTTGATGAGGACGATGACTTCAATCCACCCAAATTTGTGGGGCAGAACATTTTGTTTGTGTCAGGCTCTTTGTGATTGAGAGCAGATAAATCAATCCGTAATATTGAGGTTGTTCTCCTAAGCTCACCATTCAGACTCATGTTTTCAATTTTGTGCTGGATTAACTTTTCTAATAAGACAGGGTATAACATGCTAACTCGGACTTTCACACTAGCACTGTGTGGCAGGTATCGGATAGAAGAAAAAGAGAAAAACTCAGATAATAAAAGACATAGTTATTAGTTTTGCTAACACCTTCCTCCATCCATGTACTTTCCGTTTTAATAAACAGCCCTTCTTATTCTAACTGCGACTTCCCTCCTATCATTTTAACCTACTCAACCTTGTTAAATATCACGATTCATTGTTTTTTATTACTACATTCTCTCATCTGGAGCATATGATCATATTTTACTTTAGCTACAAGAGCTAGTATGAATTGAATCTACTAATTTATCATACATTTATCTGCTGCACTACAAAATGTTAAGTATTGTTTATCGTTCATATCCAAGTGCCTTACTGCTCCTCGGTTTTTCTCTCTTTTTTCAGAATCTTGCTCTGAGAGTACAGTTTTGGAACTTCTGACATCTGGAACAAACTCAACTTACACGTTTTCTGATGGTCATAGTTTACACCAAGCGTTCTACAAATCTACTTTATAACAACTATAAACTTAAAAAGTTGCATTGCATAAATAATTAGCACGACCAAAATCCTAACACAATGATGTCGAGTTTAGATCTGGTGTGTAATGTTGACGCGATGCCACCTTGAGAATTGTTTTGGAGAGTCCTCAGTATATCTGAAGAAATGAATTGATATACAATCATATAGACTGTATTTATTTAGCATGGATACTGTGAACCAATAGATGTTGTAATTTATAGGTCATGTCTGTCAAATTGGCGTGTACCTGCCCTTGCAGAAGTATATTATAACACCTTAACCAGTAATACCTATAATCAGAATGTGCCAATCCAGTGAAATGAGAAGTCAGAGGCGAAACGTTTTGATTATATATATGATAGGGTATCGATATATCGATAAGTAGCTGGTCTAAATATCATACTGAAGAAGCCATTAATAATAATAAGCTGGCTCGTAGTTGTAATGGAAGTTGTGAACAGCGTACCCACTCCTGATCTGGTGCGGATGCGTAACCGAGTGCCTTCAGCTATGTGAGTCCATTAAAACTAATGTGGTCAGCATTAAAGTTGGAAGACTTTCAGAGCTATTAATTTTGGGGATTTATTTAATTGAGTATTTGGAATTGTCTTTTTGATCCATCTTACATTTATTGCAAAGAGATGATCACAGTCTTAATGATGCGGCGATGCGTTTCCCAGTTCTTGGTTGTAGCATTCCTTAAAAACCAGTGAGACTACAAAATGTGTAATTCTACCAAATGTTTAGTGACGGTATGTAGATGATATTTTCGTCATAACTAAATGAAATAGTTTAAAAGAAATAACTGAAAATGTAGACAACATATGGGATGGTATTAAGCAAGCCAGGGAGATAGAGTCCACTGGAAATGAACTGGCATTTCTTGAATACTTGGTCTAAAGAAAGTATAAAAGTAAGTTAAAATTTTATGTATTCAGAAAATCAACACATTCTTAGAGATCTTAGATTACGGTTCAGCTCATGCTTGTTTTATGGTTACAGTGGTGGAAAATTAAATTAACAAGATAAATAATCGCATCAAACCAAAAGAAAATCAGCAGAATGAATTAAATGTGATATTGCCTACACTTAAGGCAAACACTCAACTTAAATAGTTTCCTAATACGATTGGTAGATATGAAAGTAAAACTAAACCAGAGTGTATACTAAGAGAAGAGAGGAATACTGTTTTCACCCTATGCCGCAAACAAACATCCGAAAAAATAATGAGGGTTCTAAACACGCATAATAAAGGGTGTGTTTTCAGACAGTGGCGTCAAAAGGTAAGTGAAAGGTATGTATAAGTATGTATGTAAGGTATGTATAAGTTTCCAAGGGAAACATGTAGAAAGTTAAATCTGAATTTGAAGCGGTTTGTCAGCCATGAATGCACAGAAAAGTCAAAATTTCATCAGAAAGTGCTATGTAATTATCAGAAAGTTAGGGAATTTATGATTGAACTAAAGAAAAACAGGCCAAGAATTGCGATTTCGGAGACCAGTCAGGAATCCGACTTTGTAAACTGTTAACTGCTAAAATAAATATCACGGCTTTCGAGTTAGAACTAAGTCAAAAAACAAAAGTTCATTCCAAGAGATGAAAACACTATTATTATTATTCACAAACATCTTTTGGGCACATAAGTGTTGTGAAGAAATCATTTCGGGTTTCCTCAAAAATGCAATCAACAACCATAATTTCCAGTCAGTTAGAATTTTTGGTACTTTGCTCAGTCATCGTGATGAATCAAATTCTCAAGGTCACTCGGGTTCTCGTTTGGTCAATCATGGTTCACATTCCTGTGGAAAAATGGGCAATGATTCAGCAAAGAAATGCAAGGCAGTTCACGCTTTTGTGCATAAGTTTGGTAAATGATTACTATGTGGCAAACGTTACTCACGTAACCCACATATATCTCGTCATGCTATGTTTCAAGTGCGGCTAAACCAAACACATCAACCCGATATGTACAACTAATGCATATTTTGCTACCAGTGATGAACCCTGTAACTCAGATCTTGTTAAGTTTCGAGGTCCTAACAATCATATAAAATTTTTATTTGCAAATTCGAGTAGTTTATTTCATATCCGAAAAAGATAATATTTGCTAAACGTTATTTTTCATAATTTTGTTTTTGACACTTGTAGCATAAAATCTATTGTCCAAGTCGGCAAGTGGAAGTCATTAGGTCTCAATGTTACAATTAAACCTACTGAAGTTCCTATTTTCAGTATTACTAGTCATAAACTCTCTATTGTTGGGTGTTGTAAAAAAATTGGTTAGACAAAAAACTCTTCATTCGAATATGGAATGTGCGATTTGCTGACGTTACATATTATCAAGGAAGTAGTTATGTACAATCCACGAGAGGTCTGCTAAAAATGAATGATACATCTATTGTTAATATGCCAGTCAGTCACGGCAGCGAATGCGTTACAAAGACCAAGGTGATTCGGTTCCAAGTTCCGCTGTTAATTTTAACAATAATGAGATTTCTCTAGACAATAAAAAAACTTACTGCGAAAGAGAATCTGAGATACGTTCACTGAAGCTGTCCAGAAGAAATACGAGGAATGACGAAAATTCCTATATTCGTTTAAACTGTGGCAGAAGTGAATATTGTATATAACTCTGACTGCTTGAACTTTAATTCTCACTTAATTCGAATTCCCAATGCAATGAGTTCAGTTGTGTTCTTGAAGTTCTGTCCACCTCAAATCGGACAATTCTGAGAATTCTTAGCACACCAATTCAACTACTTTTAATAATCATAGAACCTCCTCCTTCAGTGAAGACTCGAGATGGAAATGTCTCATATCCCACGACTTGTGATCAAAAGAATATTTTCAATTTATTGGTTATATTTCGAGGGGTATTTTATTGGTTGGTTTGGCCGACTACCTCGACTTGCATATATGTGCTTTCAGATACTTTTTTGTAAATTTCCTAACCACTACATTTTCTTCAGATCTTGTAATGGAATAAGACTAAGCCACAGACCATCCATAAGGCTGAGTGTTACGTATTCAGCCAATTCACAGTGAGCACCTAATGTTTAAGTACTGAGGATGACTATCAATTCTAGTCAAAGAACTTATATTTAAACGAATTTTATTGACTTCTCTATGCAGCCGTGGTTACTCTGTGTTCCACTCACATTTAAATGCTCGGTAAACGCCCTTGGTGCTGAAGACTTGATCGCAAAGAACTGCAAATTATGAACATGAAAAAAGTAAAGATATTAACTATTTAGGTCAGAATTTTGATAAAACTACTCGGGCAAATCCCTAAAGAAAATTTTAAAGGTTCAGAATCTTTAAGTACGTTATCAGTGTAGGATCCAAACCACGTTTGGACTGCTGGACAGCTGCCTGGATAAGTTGGATACGCGCCCTCGCCCGTTTGAAATCAGAACAAGGTAATTGGGTAAGATAGCGGTTCTATAATTTATCATAAATTTAAGTATACATTATTACCTAAACAAATATAACCACACAGCCATCCAACCAATAATTGTTTAATTGATCAAATCTAAACTACAATAAACAAGAAAGTTGATAAAGAATGCAAGAAAATTACCAATCACCACAAATAAATGTTATTCTATCCTGTCTGGATAGATCACGTACAGATTCGTTCAAAAGGTAATAATTGGTCGCTCTATAACACAGAGTGTTTTCAATTCTGGAAGAGTGCTTCAATTCACAATCAAAATGCACAATTCCAGTCAACACAGGTCAAGCAATCAAAAGCAGGGATAAACCAAAATGGCTGCAGCCCAGACTTAGTATAAAGTAAAACAACATAAGTGCAGTTCGGGAAGAAACACAAACTTAGTGAATGCGTAATAAAAACAAAAACTATAGCAAAAAATACAAATATTAACAGTTCAAATGTAATCAAAATACAACAATGTACAACTAATGTGATCAATAGGAATAAAGTACAAGTATATACATGGAGGGATTTTCACAAACACACAAGGCATTCAAAATGGATCTTACAATCAGGCTGTCGATCTGTCAAAAGTCACTTAGCTGTATTTCACACTGAATATGCCAGTGAGACACCATGAAACCTATTATTCTTCAAATTTCATGAAATGTCTTATCTGTTACTGATTGATATGAACATTTTCACAAAGTAATGTGAAATAACATCTAGTATTCTTTGATACTGAAACAGGAGGGTCATAAGATAGCTTTCATAATCTCAACTCATAGGCCAATAACTGGAGCATAGAGTTCGCATAAAGTCTGCTCTGTGTTTGCCTTAAATAGAGACTTTAGTAGATATCAATTGTGTAAGTTATGAAACTATTCGCCACTACTTGTTTTACTCCTTCATAGCTTTAGAGTAGCCCTAATAATATTTAGAAACTCATTGTTAAGGGCTTGATTAAAATTAGAATGAATATGACCATACGTTACTCTCATAAACAGCAAAACAATGTTGAATTCATTACTTTTAACTTGATGATTAACTGATTGTGAATAGGAATTATAAAATCAATATCCCTGGGTGTAAACCTAAGTATTTTAATTAAATGACACGTACAGCAACTGTAAAGAGAGTCAGATTGTAAAGCCTAATGAATATCCGAAATGAAAGACATTTTGACTGATCCAGGCCCCTAGTGATGGAACATGAGGAGGTACTTATTCAGTGATATCCATTCTGTTCTAAAGCATATATGTATATAACACTTCCCTGTTTCTCATATATAACCAGGATATGTCTTCAAAATTCGTTTTAATTTAGACCTCCTACATATTTCAACCTCCAGTTCGTTTGTTCAGATCCGTTCTCTTTTATAAATGTCAGTTTCCTTATTCACCCGGCATGTCGTAAATTTCCCTGTAAATCTTGAAATAACCTGTACAGATTAACGTCATAAAGAACAAAATTGTTCTCAGCTTACAAATGATTCGTTGGTCTGCGTGGCTGGTTTGAAAATTCACCCATCCTAACCAAACTTTGAGATCGTACCATAATATAGTTTTCCAGTCTAACTTACTCTAGCCTAGTGACTAGACTCTCCTGCTTCCATGGCTCAATCAGGGAAAAATTAGGGTCTTTATACCAGGACAAGTGGACTAGAAAAGTATAAAATATGGGTATGTAGAATTATGGTCTACTATGATATTAGTACTGCTCTAATAATAGACCTAATCCTAAATTTGTAGATTTGTCATGATATAACTGCCTAATCCATAAGATCATACATGGAAGTCACACCATCGACTACACCAACTCACTGTATCGTATCAATTACCAATACATGATGTAGAACAAGGTTAGTCTAGAGAAGGAACAATATATTTAATATGAATAGAAGATATAAGGTAACACTCGGCAGAAACCACGCCTGCATGGCCGAGCCATGCCACTCGATCAACTCCAGTCCATTCAATTCATTGTTCGCGCCTTCTCCATTGTTAGGTATTTCTCAGCGTTAAATGTTGAATATCTATTTTCTGAGTAGTCTCGTGTTCACAGCTTTGTGGATTGTGTGGCTATTGTCCAATGCCACTACAGGTATATCACCACATGACCGCATCCATGTCATTTCCTTTTTCGTAGCTTTGGCCTTAACTGACCTCTATTGCTTCAACCTTCTCCCAACCTTCAGTGACCGATCTTTTATTGCGGGGAAACTCTATTCAGAAGATGACCTGAGTAGGGTTTAGTGTTTTTTCACTGTTTCTGCAGCTACTAAGATTATATTGATAAAGACGAATGAATTTTCAAATCCAAGTATGGCTTACTGTTTTTTTCACCCAGTCCGATGCTCTTTTCAACACTGACAGATGAACAGGAAAAATGTGGCACCGATTTCTACAAACATTATATTCAGTTAAAATAAGAGGTCTTACAAGTACTAGACTGAAATGTTTGCTGTGAAACCACCTAATAGTGGAAACATGAGTGTACCTACAAAGTAGCTTTCTAAATTGAGTTTTGGATTATGCATAACCACAACCCTACCATGCACCAAGTTCTGGGCACTTGGTCTCACGAGCAACTCCTACCACTGGATTATGCCAATAGTGACTGTGTAACGAGGGTTGACTGGATGAGGCACAGAGGCTTGATCTAAAGATTCGAGGGCACCAAACAGAGTAAGAAGATAACTTTTAGGTATGGTCTTTTACAATATGAGGCCTCGGTACTGAGTGACGAGATACCGGGCTGAAGAAAAAATATAACTGGGAGAATCGAAAAGTTCCGTGTAACTAGTGATTTGACAGAACACAGATTATCATAAACTACTGACAAGGCAAATCGAAAGTGCCCTTAGTTTTCTCAGATTTGCGTTCTTCCATTCTCAAAGCCCGCCTTGAAGATGACAAGCAGTGAAAAAAGGGTTCATCATGAAAAATTAAGTGAGATTAAATGTTCATTTTTTTCTTAAAAAGCTGCACCACTCAGACTTTGATGGAAATCGAAATCTTAAACTTCATGAAACCAAACGCAGATAACGAACGAGTGCGATTCAGATCATCATGAATATGAGGTTTTTCATACATGAACGTAGTTAACTGGAGTGAAGGGTCTTTCATCCCTGGGATTTTTCTCTAGGGTTCAGTAAACTGAGTGTGTTAAATTACCTGATTTATTCATAAATACACGATTTCAAAATCATAAAAACTGTTTAACTAAACTGGAGTTCACATGTGTGAATGAAAATACGAAGTATGACTCTAGGATGTTAAACACGATGCCTTCAACTGAAGAAGTCGATGAACATTTGTCTTGCTTTGCAGATCAGTATTTCTTGTATCATTTCAAGCTTGCTCCGGTGTGTGACAGCTTCACACATATTATGTTCAGTTTTCGTGATTTATTTATAGTTTCTTCAATAATAATTTCATACTAGTGACATCAAAGTGAATTCTAACTGCTAAACAAACACTTATTGATCTGTTCCATTACAAACAACTAGGCTTTGTCAACTATTGGTTTCTGTTACGTCTACTGATCCTTATTTCTCCTCTCCTTTTTATTCCGCGCTAAAATTTGAGACTACACAAACTAGAACCGTGTTTTAGCTCGCCAAAATCATAATTTGTAGGAAATGAGGTTCTTGGATAGTTTGTAAGGAGTGCAAACTCGTTGGACACGTCCATCACACATTGATAGTATTTAGCTTTTCATATCTGCACGAATATTCTGTAGAATATATTAACAGATTCAATCCAAAATCTTTTAACAGCCCAAAACACAGCTAACGCTTCTCACTGAATCTGTGAATAACCTTGTCCGGTAACAGTAAGTTTGCGTAAAACACAGATAACTGGTCTACCTTCCTGCTCCAAAACTGCGCAATACCTACAGGTGATGGATCAATAATAGGCACAGAATGTACGTTAGGGGAGTATGTTCGAAGAACAGTATCACTTTGAAGAAACTATAGTAGACTTCGTAAGCATGACTCTTGTTCCTCAACCCCATTTGAATGAATCGGATGTCAAAATATTAAATGAACAATTTGCACGACAAGAAAAATTAGGAATAAAACGGGAATACTATTGAAGAGCACCCACTAGTATACGTAGTTCCGTAAGATTTTTTGAAGAGTGGAGCTATCCGTTTCATATCCGATCTTAAACCATTGACATCAATCAAGTATCCAAGATATTCAAAACTAGACATAAAAAATGAACACTTATTTGGATTCACCTTAATATTCTTCTCAGTTAAACGTCGCAATAAAGCAATAAGTCTCTGGTCATGAACTACCTTATCAGAATCATGAGCGATGAGATCATCTTGATAGACCTCAAACCTTCAAGATCACATACTACTGTGTTCACCACTTCTTGAAATATGGCTGGAGAACAATTTAGACCAAATGGAAGAAAATTGAATTTGAACAGACTAAACGGAGTGTTAATTGTCGTCAAAATAGATGCAAATTGATGTAAAGTGATTTGGAGATAAGTTAAGTTAACTTTCGAGAACACTTTAGAACCATGAAGTCGAGTTAGAATATCTTCAGTCTATCGTCGTGCACGTTTGCCTCAACAAACGGGATTTCAATGTCATTCTATAGTCACCACAAATTCTAGGGGTCTTGCCGTCTGACTTCAGTGGCGTAACTATAAGAGTACCCCATGCTGAAGACTGAATTGGTTCAATTATGCCTTTCGCACACAAATCGTTCAATGTCTTATGTACTGCTTCTTGAAGACCACAAGGAATTATTCGTCTTTTAAGAAAGACTGGATCACCCTGTACGTGAAGTTTTATAGGCTGAATTTTCATACCTCTACTGTACTTATCATACGCAGCTATCAAATATTTATGTATAGCACCAGAATTTGCTTTAGAAACTAGGAAAGACAACTCCACTATAAGCCCTTTTAAATTCCTTAAACCCAGTATTGACAGTCCTGTTACGCTAACTAAAAATTCACAAGGCATATATGAAGAATTAACGGCTCTTATTAGCAGTTCATAGCATCCTCGTATGGGCAGTCTGTGCCCGGCAATCCACAATATTGAGATTTCAGGGGGTCGTAACACAACGTAACGATCTCAAGATTTCAAGTTCGTGAATAAGATAATAGACTCTATACTGACAGTGTTCACAATGAAGTCACGAAGCAAATTAAGGGATATATATAATCGCTTTTGAATATAAACATTAGCTTTGGAAATGGTGGATAGATATAAATGATCACGGTATAGTACTACTTGAAGCAAAATGAACAGTGGTTTTGCATACTGACTGGATGCATCTTATCTCACCATATTTATAACATTTAGCATTACGAAATGCACATGAATTGCGGGAATGAAAGTTGCCACTGGATAAAAATTTACCAAACTTGATCTCACTTTTATGGTTTGCTTTGCAATTCCCTGTTGAATCACCTTTCATATTTTTACGCGAATATGAATCACTATTAAACGAGCGCAAGTTTGATCGACCCTGATATTGGATTTCATCATGACGGATGAGCAAAGTCTTAGATATTTTCATCGACTGGATATTAAGGTAATACATGTAGTTCTAGCATCTTGAAAGGAACAGTTCGGCATTCATAACAGCTCCCTTTCGAGATATGGTATGTTAATTACTACGATTATTCGATCGCTCAGCTGCACATGAAGTTGACCACAGAAATTACATCTGGTAGCTTGTTTCTGCAATTCAAGGATGAATTTCTCAACCTTTTGGTTATTCTGGAGAATCATCATATAAAAATTTACTCTCTCATGGCATTCGAAGCTGGTGAACTTTACATGATTTAATAATAGTCCCGTAAGAGTTGCATAAGAAACTGAGATAGACTTTTCTGGATATGCCGGAGTTTTTAATAAGCTGTATGCGTCTTTTTTGATAAATGTGAGGAAACATGCCGCAATTTTGTCACCTTTAACATCTTTCTTGTTCATGCCCCATCACAGGTTCCATCGTGGCGCCAATACGATAATTGGAAGTATTTTGATGATGTCACAGGTATTCAGTGTTTGACAACGCTTCTACCAGTAACACCTTCTTATGTATTTCGTTCCCACCCAGAGAAATCAAAAGACAGAGTCGAGGAGATCGGAAGAGTATATTTGGCGATGACCAATATATCGGAATTCTCTGATCTAATCTGGCTAGCGATTGCGGTTGATGTTGAGCACGGCGTTACCACACGTGATCTGGTGCGGATGCCTGACCGAGCGCCTTCAGCTAGATGAGTCCACTAAAACATATGGTCAGCATCCAATGTCGAAAACTTAGTGCTGTTTATTTTGGGGATTTATTTACTGCTACAGATCACTCCCCCTCCTAGTGGGGCAGTGACGACCCTAAGACGTGGCCAACCAGAAGTTTAAACCCAACGAGTTTGTCGTTGGTAAACACTCTTCTGATAGCTTACTAAGTTAAGCAGCGTCTGGTCGTCTTTCCTTACTATATGGGACCGAGGTACAACATAGTAAAAAAAGAAAATGTACAACGAAAATTTCGACTCCTCGTAAACTGCATCGTTCTTTTCCAGCCGTCCTGGAAAAGAAAAAAGAAAATGTAAGTGCATGTCGAAATACACTCGTATGTGCGTAAAAACACAATGTCGGCGAAAAAAATGGAAAATATACTCAAGCACACGTAATAGCGTTAAAAAAATGTTTTTTATGTTTTGTTTCTTTTAAAATAAAAATATAAATATATAGGCATAATAAAATTGTCTTTCTTTTTAAAAAAAATTATATATCGTTAAAAAGAAAGATCGAGATAATATAAAATGTCGAGTAGTGCCTTACGTGCAGTAGTCGTTTAAATGTTCTGGAAATCTTACTCTTCTTCCAGAACGCGTCGTTTTAGGTATATTTTCAGATACATTCGAAGTATCATCGCTAGTGTTGGTTGTCGGTTGAGGAATTATGAGTGGAGTCGTATCGTTCGATTGTACCGAAGGAAAATCGACGTGGACAGGATTTCCTTCTAAATACGCTGCTTTTAAGCGATATATGCTGATGCTATCGTTGGTTCCGTTCTTATCGACTATATAGTGCTTAGATTCACGTTGAAGAACTTTGAAGGGTCCTTCGTATGCTGATTCGAATGGTCGTCGATGCGAGTCTCGACGAACGAAAACGTGTGTACTATATCGTAAGTCAGGTTGGACGAAAACATTAGTTGATTGAGGTCGAGTGGAAGCAGGTTTAACTGAACGCATTGCGTTTGTAAGCCTGTTCGTGTAGGAGGTTAGATCCATGTTCATTGAAGAGGATGAAGGATCCACGAATTCTCCTGGAAGTCGAAGTGTCGTTCCATAAACGAGTTGAGCCGCAGTGTATCCAATGTCAGCTTTCACTGCATTGCGGATACCTAGTAAGACAAGTGGAAGAGCGTCGGTCCACTGTGAAACGTTTGCAGCTGATAGTGAAGCTTTTAGTTGTCGGTGAAAACGTTCTACCAACCCGTTTGCTTGTGAGTGGTAGGCAGTCGTTCGGAAGCGAGTGGTTCCTAAAAGTGTGGTCAGACGACGGAAAAGATCAGATTCAAACTGACGTCCGCGATCTGTGGTGATGGTTGAAGGGCAACCGAAGTTTGCTACCCATCGTTCGACGAGGGTGCGGGCCACTGTCTCAGCAGTGATGTCCTTAATAGATATTGCTTCTGGCCATCGAGTGAAACGGTCTACGCAGGTTAAGAGATAAGAGTATCCATTTGAATCTGGTAAACGTCCTACCAAATCCAGATGAACATGATCGAAACGAGCATCGGGAGTTTTAAACGAGCCTAGGGGACATTTATTGTGTCTGACAACCTTAGATTTTTGGCAGCTTACACAGGAGTGTGCCCACTCCCTCACGTCTTTATTCATGCCAGGCCAGCAAAACCTTTCTGCTATAAGCTTGATGGTTGCACGAACACCTGGATGCGAAAGTTTGTGCAATGTGTTGAAGACATTGCGTCGATAATGTTTCGGCACGATTGGGCGATCCCTACCTGTAGATGTGTCACAAAGTAAGGTTTCCTTACCTGTTCCCATCTGTTTGATGCGTAGTTTAAGTGTTGTGGACGATAACTCGTGCTGAAGATCACTGTCTTCTTTTTGAAGCTCGGCGAGTTTAAGAAGGTCGATTCCTTGGAAACTGTTCAAGGAAGTTATGCGAGATAAAGCGTCTGCAACTACATTGTTTGCTCCAGAGATGTGTTGCATATCTGAAGTAAGCTGCAAAATGTAGTCCAGTTGTCGAGACTCACGGGGAGAGTACTTGTCAGAAGGAGAGCTTAACGAGAAAGTAAGCGGTTTATGGTCCGTGAAAAGAGTGAATTCACGGCCTTTGATATAGTGTTGGAAATGCCGTACAGCACAATACATAGCTAGGAGTTCCCTACCGAATGTGCTGTACCTAGATTCGGTGTCTAGCAACCTTCTAGAGAAAAATGCCAAGGGTTGCCAAGAGTTGTTAACCCATTGTTGTAAGACTCCTCCGATTGCCCAGTCGGATGCGTCTACTGCGATGCTAATGGGTGCTCGGGTGTCCTGGTGTGCAAGCATTGTTGCTTTAGCGATCAGTTCCTTAACTGTGGAGAATGCTTTTCGTGTGGTGTCGTCTAAATTAATGGATTTCGCATTTCCACGAAGTTGGTCGGTCAGAGGTTTCATAAGTAATGCGCATTTCGGTATGAAACGTCTATAGAAACTTACGAGGCCGTTAAACGTGCGTAATTGCTTGACGGTGGTCGGTTCTGGGTAATCCAGAATGGCCGCCACTTTGGTTCTAAGGGGTCGGATACCTTGAGCATCGATAGTGTGTCCCAGAAAGTCTAACGAGTCGGTTCCGAATCGTCATTTCTGAACGTTTACAGTAATGCCATGTTTTTGTAATCGTTCGAAAACAAGATCCAGATGCTTGAGATGTGTTTCTCTGTCCGGGCTTGCGATTAGACAGTCGTCAACATACGCATGTACGAAGTTGAGACCTCGAAAAACGTCGTCTATGAATCTTTGGAATGTTTGAGCAGCGTTCCTTAGACCGAAAGGCATTCGCAAAAATTCATAGAGTTCGAAGGGAGTTATGATAGCTGTTTTCGGCATGTCGTCAGTAGCCATAGGGATTTGGTTATACGCTTTAACCAAGTCGATTTTCGAAAAGACAGCTGTACCTTTCAAGGTAGCTGTCAAATCGTGAATGTGAGGCAACGGGTAGCGATCGGGAATGATTTTCGCGTTCAATCGCCGATAGTCACCGGTTGGACGCCAATCGTTGCTGTCCTTTTTAGGGACCATGTGCAACGGAGATGCATATGGGCTACTTGACGGTCGTATGATTCCTAAGTCTATCATATGGTCGAATTCGTTTTTCGCTAACCTTAGCTTTTCAGGAGCTAGTCGTCGTGCTTTAGAAAATACAGGTGGTCCTGTAGTCGTGATGTGATGTGTAACATTGCTGGTTACATACGGTAGTTTCGGTTGAGTTTGTTGTATCCCAGGGTACTTATCGAGAAGTGGCTGATAGAGTGGGTCTATCATATGTTTAACTGTGACTGGGGATAATTTGCAACCAGTAAAAGAAGTTACGCAAACGGATAAATTAGTGTTTCCGTCTACTAGCCTCCATTTGCGTGTGTCGATGATCAGATTATGGTGTTGTAGAAGATCCATACCAATGATTGGCATAGAAACATCAGCAACAACGAAGATCCAGTGAATGGGTTTGCGTAAACCCACGTTAAGGTAAACGTACCTTTTGCCATACGTAGCGATCGGTTTTCCGTTTGCCGCCTGTAAGTTTAGGGTCGATTCGTGAAGCCGGTCGTTAGGATTTGCTGGGAGAACGCTAACTTCTGCGCCAGTGTCGACGAGGTAGCGAACTCTCGTTGTCACATCTGTGACGAATAACAGACGGCTTTGTTCGCCGGCTACGGTTGCCGTTAACGCGTGCCGGCTTGGAAGTTTCCCGAATTGTTTTTCGAATCAGTCGGTTTCGTGTTGGGAAAATTGCAGGGTTTTCTGCAATTTCTGGAAAACTTTCCATACTGGTTATGATACCAGCACCAGTCGGGGTTATCTGTCTCTCGTGGTCTAGAGACGGATCGCTTACGAGAAATGCTTCTACGTGGTGTGCGCGATCTCTTACGGTCGGTACGAAGACTAAGATAACGCGTGAGTGTGTGACATAAGTCGTTTATATCATTCTGAGTCGTTTGAGGTTTTTCTTTGACTGAAAATACCTCGGTAGTAGAAGGTTTCGTAATTTCTAAAATGCGGTCGGCAGATGCAGCTAGCTCATTTAAGGCGTTGTTCTGGAACGAGACCAGAACTGTTTGCACCTGTTGGGGAAGTCTAGACAAGAAGAGTTGTTTGAATAGACCTTCGTCGAAAGTTCTTGGGCCTACAACCTCTCTCATCCGTTTCAACATGTCCATCGCAGAACCGTGTTGCAGGTGGATGTTATTGAAGAGTTGATCTAAACTTTGTCGATCGGTTAGGTCTCCTCGTTTAAGAATCGAGCGTTTTAAGATTTCGTAAGGATCGAAAACATCACTAGTAAACATACTAGGCGTTACGTACCTGTTGAATTCGCGCGGTAGTGCCTTGACTACTGCGAGGAATTGTGTACGTGTGTCGATTACGCCGTGCTCGTGGAAGTCGGCTTCTGCGTAGCAAAACCAGGCTTCGATGTTGTCGGGCCAGAAAGGCATGAGTTGAAACGAAGGCGGGGACAAAGTCTTAAGCTTGAGTACTCTGGGTGTCTGTTCAGTCATGATGAAATATGAAGTGCGATAATGAACGAGGGGAAAATATATATGTATCCAAGAAAAAATACGAAAAAAATCACAATGTTTAAAAAACAAAAAATAAGGCAATGATATATAAAAATCCCAAAAAGGAACAGACTCACAGTTGCAATTAGGTGTACCAGATCACGTCGGTCTCACCAATGATGATGTCACAGGTATTCAGTGTTTGACAACGCTTCTACCAGTAACACCTTCTTATGTATTTCGTTCCCACCCAGAGAAATCAAAAGACAGAGTCGAGGAGATCGGAAGAGTATATTTGGCGATGACCAATATATCGGAATTCTCTGATCTAATCTGGCTAGCGATTGCGGTTGATGTTGAGCACGGCGTTACCACACGTGATCTGGTGCGGATGCCTGACCGAGCGCCTTCAGCTAGATGAGTCCACTAAAACATATGGTCAGCATCCAATGTCGAAAACTTAGTGCTGTTTATTTTGGGGATTTATTTACCGCTACAATTTGAATTATATTACAGACTAGGAATCCCAGAAATGGCACAATTTAACCGAGAACTATATGAGGACGAACGAACGCATTGTATTCAGGATTCGAAATCAGGCAGTCATGATGTACAAAAGGATCATTAGTTCATACAAACACCCCACTGTGTTAGTTCATGGTGTACAATTACCTAATGCTCGTCGGCTGTCCATGTCCTTGATGATGATGGGTGAACCGTTCGATATTTTATGATCAGACTGTAGGATGATCTGGTTATGGCTTCGTGACATTTCACAAGGTCGTCTTCAATGTAGAAGATTTAGAGAAATCTTCTTTGCGAATTTACTCGCCACTACATATAATTTCTGGATACACCACAAGAATTCATAGAAATCATGTCCAAAATATTGTAAAGGTTTTATAAACAAAGACCAGACGTTTCGAATGAATTAGCCAAACTAATGTTAGTACCTCATTTTTGAAAGAGTAAAAGGGATCTCCAAAGAGATGTCTGTTGAAAGGAAAAATGTGGGTTGATTGATATACCATCTTTTTTAATGCAGCGCCTACTTCTCGAGTTTAGTGTTATTGGGCTCGAGGTCAGTATGAAGGTCGCGAGAACTCTCTGTTGGATGCTTCGCGCCCAATTTGTGTTGTGGGAGACCATATCAACTAGTTTCGGTTATCAGATTATCAGCGAAGACTATAATATGCCGACAAATCAGTGAAATTAGGGATGGAAAGTCCTGGATTTTGGCATGAAATTCATTCACATATAAATAGCATTTAAATGCTATGTAATGCCAAATTAGGCATTACATTCCGACAATGCGTATGAACTCTCAAGTTTTGACTGGTGATTACTTCTAGATTGGTGGGTTTTCTGTACAAAGGATAACTCGACTTTGATATATAGTGTCAAAACTTACAGATTCCTGCCTTCGGTCACTTCAAATAAAAAATGTTAAATGGTTATTTTAAAAATCTACGTATAATTTAAGCGTACGCTTAACAGCCATAACGTAGTATGTAAAGCTAAAACATGCGTTTGATCAGATTAGGGTGCTGTAGAAATTGTTTGGGTTTTCGGTTCCACATAGAAATCAGGTTTTCAATCATCTAAATAAAGTCAGTCCGCAACGTTAAACTACACAACATACATTGTCTCCCCAGTATCTTTTTCATTTAGAAAATCGCACTCGTGCGGTCATGATCCAAAATGACAATAGTTTTAGTCATAGGAAGCCTACAAACATTAATTGAGGGACTTTTCTCTAGTTATTCAAGCTGGGAAGTGAGAAATCCTGATTTCAAACCAATAATGTACACGGGCTCCAGGATAAATGGCGCATGAACTTATTGTTGGTCACCGGCTACTATGGGACTGCATCTCCTGACGTTGCTCCACTGCCCTGTGGATTAGATCTCTGGGTCAAATGCTCGATGGTGTGACTACTTCAGGAGACCACTCGTTTCGGTTTCAGCACCTAGGCAGCATTCCAGGCCATATGCAAGCTGAATGTTAACTACTCTGTGTAACTCATATGTAATGTGGTGCATTTCTGTACCGGCATTTATTTTTTGAAATAATTCAGGATGTCCTTAATAAAACGTAGTTAAAGGTTAGTGAGTAATGTTCCTCTCCGTTCTTTCGGTTCGAAATCAGGGTTTTCTAACCTCCTTAGATGGGCTCTCCATTATCCACCAACCCGGTTACAAAGCGCAGGACATTCGCTTTTCATACTCTCAATTTCGTAAACAACACTCCCGCCATGAGAAGGCAGTGAGTAGTACTTCCCTGGTAGTGGCTGTATGCACGTGGCCACGTGAGAGCACTTCGAAAGGCAGAGCTGACTCCCCACCCTTGGCCGTACCAGGGCATTTGGGGGCCCACGTATGATGATAGACTACTAACATCAACCCTTTAATCATTTTGGCACAGTTCTTTTATTTACAGGAATACTTCTAGGTTTCTGACTAGGTATACCTTTAGTTTTCTGTGTCATAATTGAATACAACGGTTCATTACATCATAGACAGTTGCAAAACTGCTTAGTAATGTTCTATATTGGTTTATTGTATTAGAACCAAACCCATTCTATATATGTAGAAGACTTGAATCCACTTGTCTTCCGCAATGGTAGTCTGCTTCATGTAGTTACAATTCGAGGTCAATAGACAGTAAAGCCGAGAATAAATAGATGAATGGAAGTGTGGTTCCACGGTGATATTTTAAGACTAAGACTGGTATGTTTTCGTACTTGTTATCACAGTCCGTACGTCCTCTGGTACTGTTCACATATCCTAAGCCAAAACTTTTATCTTAATAAGGAAGTCGGAAATGCCTATCGCAGTTACGCAATCGGGTTATGTTGTCTCGAGCATATTCTTTTCAGTTGTGCCATGTCGGGCAAGTCGATTAAGTGTCAGAAAAACTAAAAGCAATCATTTTAACACCTAGAGAGAGGTTCTACTGTAGACTGTACTTGGATGTGTCAGCAGAATGGCGTTTTCAACGGATAACTGGAATTTCAAGTAATGTTACGTCTCCACAGAAAAGGATTTATAAAGATTCGTCCCTAGGAACAGCTCACTTTGCCTTGCCCTAAGAATCCCCAGTATCAGCGGTAAGATCCGAAAAGTTCAGAGCTAACGAAACAAAATTATGTATTACCGGTTTCAAACTATTGTCTTTTGGTTTTTCTAGTAACACTCGTACGTCAGCAAGGTAGTCATCATTATTAGTTTCTTTTCAATGTTCCTCCAGAAGAAGCTACCTTCCACAATGTACCATATATGTGAATGTCAACCATCCACAATCTAACTGCACACAATATTCTTACTATCGATCCTGCTTTAATCCCATATCTTTTAAATATAATCGGTATTAATTCTCCGATCTTACGAAATGTTAATCCTAGTCTTCAGATTTTGAAATCCCTGTTACAATTTTCAACACCACAGCGGACAGAAATTTTAATTCGTTTTCTTATTGTTTGTTTTAATCTTAACCATCGATGTCCAGGACTGTAATTATTCAGTCTCATATTGGTATGCATCCTGTGTGAATTGCTTCGATATTGCCTTAATTCACAAGCATTATAAGCAAAGACTGGTAAATTGCAGTCCTAAACATCAATGGTAAGATTCAAACAAGCGATACATAAATAAAACTTCACCTCATTGCACAAGCTAGTGACTATCTGGACTCCGTAGCTAAGTGGATAACGCGATGGCGTTTGATACGAACGGTACTGAGTTCGAGTAATGCAGTGAACATCAACTCTGGAGTACAGGTGTACTGTGCGGTAGTTCGTTCTGTTTTACTTTACGGCTGCTAAACGTGGCCGTTGTGAGTAGAAAATGTCCATATGTTGCTAGTATTTGATCACAGCTGTCTTGGAAATATTACTCGCATCTACTGGGATCACCGGGTAATTAATAGTGAGGTTAGACGCGGGGTATTAGGAAATAATGGTAAATCAGTTGATGAGGTCGAAAATCTTCACAGACCTAGATGGTTGGCCACGTGTTACGTATGCCTGAACACCGATTACCACGACGCACAATGCTGACTAGCATTGGGGATGGTTGGAAGGAAGCTAGGGACGGCCAAACCAAAACGTGTCATCAGTCCTTGAAGTTACTAACTTCTAGTCTGACCCATGTTGGTAGATACAGACTACTAGGCTGAGGTCAGCGCGGCTATTGTAACCGATGGTTGTGGACTGTGGGTGACATGGCTCAGATTCAATCACAATGGCGTAGGTGTCATATCCTTATATACAATTTTGCTTTTATATACTACTACCATTGAAGTAACTGCTTCTATGAATTTGGTGTTCATTTTGTTGTGCTAATGAGGTGTGGCAACTTGGACCGATGCATATATATATATATATATATATATGCCTGAACCTACGTTGTAGCCGACTGACTGACTGGGATACACGTACATCCAGCTGGCGAGTCCCAGATAGGACGAGACGCGCATCCTGGATTCCATTGCTATCCATCTTTTTTATAGGACATCAGTTTCTTCTAGCAAAAATCTCAAGATCTTATATTGATGTGTGCTATACATCTGAAACCCATATAAATGATCCACAATTCACCATTCATCTAGGATCACCTAACAAATGTGACAAAGCACCCCCAAATGCCCTGGTACGGCCAAGGGTGGGGAGAGTCAGCTCTGCCTTCCGAAGTGCTCTCACGTGGCCACGTGCATACAGCCACTACCAGGGAAGTACTACTCACTGCCTTCTCATGGCGGGAGTGTTGTTTACGAAATTGAGAGTATGAAAAGCGAATGTCCTGCACTTTGTAACCGGGTTGGTAGGAAAAGGAGAGTCTACCTAGGGGAGTTAGAAAACCCTGATTCCAAACCAATGGTGCATATGTTCTCAGCTACAACGTAGGACCAGGCACATATGTGCATCGGTCCAGGTTGCCATACCGCATCAGCACAACAAGATGAACACCGGATTCATAGCAGTGGTTAGGTCAAAGGTAGTAATATGTAGGAGAAAGATTGCATATAGAGATATAGTACAAGAAGAAAGAATTGGTTCGTAGAAAGAAAGATATGAAGCGATTTTTAATCTCTTAGTTGAAGGGAAGACAGGGAGTGTATACACCGACGCCATTGTGACCGATTCTGAGCCATGTCACCAAGAGTCTCCAACCATTGGTTACGATAGTCACGCGGACCCCAACCAAGTAGTCTGCATCTACCAACATGGCTCAGGCTAGAAGTTAGTGACTTCAAGCACTGATGCCACGTTTTGGTTTGGCCGCCCCTAACTTTCTTCCGACCATTTCCAATACCGGGTAGCATTGCACGTCGTGGTAATCGGTGTTCAGGCATACGTAACACGTGGCCCAACCATCTCAGTCGATGAAGATTCATAACCTCATCAACTGATTTACCATCATTCCCTAATACTCTGCGTCTAACCTCACCATTACTTACCCGGTGATCCCAGCAGACGCCAGCAATATTTCTAAGGCGTCTGTGGTCAAATACTAATAGCTTACGAGTGTCTTCTACTCTTAATGGCCATGTTTCGCTGCCGTAAATTAAAACAGAACGGACTGCCGCGCAGTATACTCGTCCTTTTATTGATAGACGGATATCTCGCCTTCGCCAAAGGTGACGCAAGTTGGCGAAAGCCAATCGAGCTTTTCGAATCCGTGCTGAGATTTCGTCAGACACCAACCCATTAGGGCTGATCAGACTTCCAAGATAAGTGAAGTTGTCAACGCGTTCGACTACTTCACTCCCTATCCTTAGTTCAGGTGTTAAAGCAGACCAGTCCTGAAGCAACGACTTGCATTTAGAGGGAGAGAAGCGCATTCCAAACATCCTGGCATTGTTGCTCAGTGCTACCAGAAGACTCTGCATTTTGTCAGCGTCTTCACCAAACAGGACTATGTCATCTGCGTATTCTAAGTCGATAAGTGAACCTCCTGGTAGGAGATCAATACCCGAGAACTCAGTCGACGAGAAAGTTATTTCCATCAGTAAATCTATGGTGAAGTTAAACAAAAATGGGGAAAGTGGACATCCTTGACGGACACCACTTGAGGTTGCAAAAGTAGATGACAGTTCGCCATAAGCTCTGACTCGACTAGTAGTGTTCGAGTAAAGAGCCTTTACAAGGTTTATGTACTTCTGGGGTACGCCTTTCAATGACAGACACTGCATATGTTCTGCAGTATCCTGAAGGAACAAATGGCGTATGAACCAATTGTTGGTCACTGGCTACTCTGGGACTGCATCTCCTGACGTTACTCCATTGCCTTGTGGATCAAAGGCTCGGAGAGTGACCACCTAAGAAGACCACTTCCTTCGGTTCGGGCACCCGGACAGTATCCAAGCCCTCACACAAATCGAATGATTTATTTGGTGCTTCCTTATTCCAGTGTTTATGTATTTAAATGAAATTAATTGATAAATAATAAGCCTTTTTTGCGGCATTCTCGAGGAAGCGGGGTTCTGTTCCTTAGTTGGATACCTATCGATAGTCGTTTATACGCTGTCCGACCATCTGTCATGGTAAAAACTCGAGAATATCAGGACTCCCACTACCTAGTTGTCGTTTGTTTAACTCCCCACTAAATTTAGCCCTCACGAAAAAGAATGATATAGAACTTTATAACCTCATCCACAATGCTTCAAACATGAAGTAGGAAAGTAAAAGACGTGAGTAAACTATATATTTGGTTATTAATATCTTCGGTGGGTTGTTTGCGTACCTGTTTATCTTCAATAACACATGTTGGCATCTTCCGGTCTTCATTGTCTTAAAAAATAATTGTGCACTGTTCATGCACTTTTTTATGTACACTAGTTACATTTATTGCATAAACCTTTTCGGAAATTTTTTTTCGAAATAAAGTTTGTTAACTTTACGTTTTCGGTTGATTTTTCAGATAGCTGTTCATTCCATAAGTAGATGTAAGTAAATCATTGATGGATTTCTTATCCTCCGTGACCGTATTTATATCAGATGTGTGTAATAATGCTGAAAGCATTAACTTTGAGGATATCATAGATGAATATGAAACAAAAAGTAACGTAACTTATTTGTTATTTATTATGCAGCCTAGGTGCCTCCTTAATCAGACCCTTATTCAATGTGGATGATGATTGTTATGTGGGCCTCACGGGTGATGGACCCTATGTAAGTTATCCGATCCAGTCATTCCTATATTTCAGAGTTCCTGCATCAGCCCTGATGTCAATAAGTCTCCGAAACTACAGGAGTCATCATCAGTATACCCGAAGTTAATTAACTTTGTCTATCCTTCAGAAGACGAAACCAAAGCACATTGCGATACAGTATATATAACAGCTTCTACATCTGTGAACAAACCAATAGACCTTACTAGTCCAGACTTCGATGATAGTTTTACTGGGTTTGACTTTACTCAAATTATGAATGTTTCCGAAGTTACTAGTTGTAAAAGTGTCGACTTTAGTTTAGATTCACATTTAACTAGTTTCAAGACAGGTAAAGGGGATTCTGTGACTTTGACGAATTCATCATCTCTGAAGTTTGCTCGAACACTTGTGGACTCGTTAAACATTTGTGACGATGATGTGAATGTGGAGAAGAGTCATGAGAACCACGACTCACATTTCACTGGCTTCAAGACAGGTAAAGGGGATTCTGTGACTTTGACGAATTCATCATCTCTGAAGTTTGCTCGAACACTTGTGGACTCGTTAAACATTTGTGACGATGATGTGAATGTGGAGAAGAGTCATGAGAACCACGACTCACATTTCACTGGCTTCAAGACAGGTAAAGGGGATTCTGTGACTTTGATGAATTCATCATCTCTGAAGTTTGCTCGAACACTTGTGGACTCGTTAAACATTTGTGACGGTGATGTGAATGTGGAGAAGAGTCATGAGAACCACGACTCACATTTCACTGGCTTCAAGACAGGTAAAGGGGATTCTGTGACTTTGATGAATTCATCATCTCTGAAGTTTGCTCGAACACTTACAGACCCTTCCATTTCTGGTGATGTTTTCGTAAAGCTAGAAAAGTGCTACGAGTCTTATGATTACAATGCCCATAATGTCAAAGATAATTTATTACTGTCTGAGGAACAAATTGCTGAGGTGCATGATGATTTTGGGGACTCATCTCATAATTATATTGACTCATTTAATGGATGTTTTGATACTCAATTTGACTTACCATTTGAACGTTCTGAAGGTGGTATTCACATGATGGAAATTAATATATCGTAAGTCAGTGTCACCTATTTGGTTGAACTCTTTGTTTAATTTTTGTAATATAGTTGTTATGTTATAGAAGTCAATGCTAAATTTTAATGGATTATATACAACTTCGACTTTCATATCTTATTTTGTCTAAACTTTATTCGAGTTTATCATTTCGTTTGGTCGTTTTAATTTCTCTACATTAAATATTTTACATGTTTTCTCTTAGTTAACTTAAATTCATTGTGTGTAAACGTTTAGTTTCTTTTTAAGATAATATTTCGAGGTGTATCTCATCATGGGAAGAATAAATAATACTTTCGTGTCTTTTGACTGGTTTTTCTTAGTGTTATCTTAGTGATCATATCATTTATAATTATCAAATTCTCCAGAAGTTCACGTCAAAGGATAATTTAAAACAGTTCACTTCAAGAATTGGTTTAATATTAATTCTGAAGATATTTTTTAGAGAATAACTTTTTTACCTTTAATTGATTTCAAACTTTTTTTTTCAAATTTTAGCGCAACGAACGTTGTTTCTGTATGAATGATAACAGCCCAATGTCTTCCAGATTATCTCTGCTGCGTAGACTATAAGGTTCACGCATATTTTAGGCATAGTTTTCATCACGAACGGAAACCAACTGGAGAAAATATGACCTGTTTGGTTAATCAAGTTTATATAGGGTTAATAACTCACTGATAACATTAGATGAATGCATTTTCATCGTGAACTGACTGAAGTTGGTATCGTTTGTTACTAAGTTCCGACTCAGTAGTCTAAATGTATTGTGATTATTTAAGTTAGAGCTGTTTAAATAAAAACTGTTTCACTAACATTTAACATGTTAATGATACCCTCGAATAGTCGTATATATATAATGGTCTGGGTTTTCATGTTTTTGCTATTAAAGACCTGCAATCGACCAGTCTCCAAAGATATGTGTTTTGACCAAGTTGCTTGATATTCCCATCATGTGTTGGTTTTAAATCATTTAATGCAAGAATTTGATTATTTAACTTAAAAGATACATTTGATTGAGATTATATTTCTATCAGAAACTTTTATGTTATTTGTTCAGTGTTTTAAATTTGTTCTGGTCATTTTTACTTCATCTCTAACACGTATAAATTACCTTTTTTATTTAATTCATCTAGTATGTTAATGACGAATTCGCACTTAAATACTACTATATAATTAGATGTCGCCGAACAAAATTTTTCATTTTTTTGTGTGTATGGGGTTCCCCATTTCAATATTTTTGATAGTCATATTCATATTTTTACTAAGTAAATATTTATTTCATTCCAATTAGATTAGATGTGGAACGTGAAAAAGCACGGGTTGACCAACAAAATCTAATTGCACATAATCAATCAATTCCATCACCCAGTCAACATGTGCTCTCTACATCTGATACTTCATTGAATACTACATTATATGGACTATTGTGGAATATACGTAGAAGATATTATGGAACTGAGATATTAAATTCGACAAATGACCAATCACTTTTAAAATGGAAAGTATTACTTGCTGACTATGCCAATCATCAAAAGTTATCTGTTTCTTCTGCACCACTTTACTTACCGAAATATTTAAAGTTTTCAAATGATACTCATAATAAATGGTCTTTACAAACTGCAGATAAACTTTACTGGTTACTGGATATGAAGCATATTATAGATACAAAATGTGAGAGCAGTCTTCCTATTTCTTACAAATTCCATGATTTTATTTTGATTCCTGATAAGTTTGGATGTGTTGGCAGACAAGAAATTATCAAGTAAGTGTCATATTCGCACTCAAACGTATTTTCAATATCCACTGAAAACGTCCTAAAATACAAAATATGTGTAACTAATTCATGTGTCAATGTTTGATAGAAGTAGGTTTAATTTGTTGATAGATTGTGGTCATAACTCTATTTCATTAAGTTGAAACCACATAAGTAAAGATTGCATTTTTTTATTTCACTCCGAACCACCTGTTTTTTAATGATGATTTTATTTGAAGGACGATAACTTAAAGCTTATCGGTTGTATATATATCTTCTGTATTAGCTCATAGCTAAATAGATCTAGGATCGTTTCTGGGTTACTGTTCGCAGATCTACAATCAATTTTCGGTTTTATTTCACTGATCAGGATTATCATGTGAATTTAGTATTAATACTAAAGGTTGTTTAAACAGTTCCAGTCAAGTTAAACTACATAGCCACACCAGTTATTTCTTGTGTGTTATAAGAAATGAATCACTATCATTCAAAATGATGGTATTTATCAACAAACTGGGTTTTTTAGTTTAGGGGGTTGGTGAGATCATTGAATCTGCCATTTAAAATTGCGAACTGACTGTTGTTAGACAAGCATCTGAAACCAGGAAATATTAAACATCTGTTTTGTCCCAGTACAGAGTTCTAATGAGAAAAAGTGACCAGTGGAGCTCACTCCTATGGGGTATGAGACAAATATCATGAATGATAATCTATGATGGTTTTGTAGTATCGTAAATCGGCTGAATTTAAAAGTGCAAACAACTGGGTGTCAGCTCAGCAGTCTAATGGTTAGACAGTCATCTCGATATCTGACTGTTATGGGTCCAATCCCTGGTATAGTTGTGAATGCATATTACCAAGTAATCTGATAATAAGTTAAAACAGCTTATCTAGTGCTTCCTGATTCAAAATGTTTGTATAATTAAAGTTAGTTCGTCATGTATGACTAAAATTTGGTTTTTTAAAATTTCATTTGCATGTTCAATAGGCTATAAAGGCCTCAGTCGAATCATGTGATTCTACCCCGCTTTTTGTATTCAGATGCCCTTTATTTTGTCACATCATTCATATGTCAAGTTGCCTTTAGACACTTCAGTTTTTTATCCGATATGTCTTTGGTTTGAACCCGTCAATCAATTACTTAATAATGATCAATGTGAGATCTGGCGTAAATGTACTATGGTCTGATTTGCAACTTCACATCAGTCCAGATAGATGCAATTAATAAGACGAATATCAATATGGTCCCAGCGATGTCAAAAAAGACTATGTATTTAGATAGTACTATTAATGGTTTAGTAATGTGTTATGCACACCTTAACACATAAAACTGTATTTGATTACTGGGTTAAATTGTTTCATATATTTTTTATTGGAAAAGTATAGTATGTTGATTTATTTTCATGTTTTAATTTTACAAGATCGGAAATTCATTCTGTTACATTCTTTGGTAAACAATTTCAGGGCTAGTGTAATATCTTGGTGGAGCGTTTATGTAACATGTTCTTTTTAACATAAAAGTATTTTTAAATGAGAATTACTCGATCTTTTATTGAGTTTATATTCTATCCAGTAAATTACATTTTTATGTACGATTTCGTGTTAATAGACTTAGAAAAAATAATGAAACGTTGCATTAATTAGCTGTTGAAGTATCCTGACTTACACTACGAACAATCCTCCCCAAACCTTAAATTATAAATATATACAGAAAAAATACTACTGAGGTTATTTTCATTTATTCATTATATTGAATTTATGTATGCTCAAGATTCACTTATTTACTTAATTATAACAAATAGAATTCCTGGTACAAAATAATACCCCACACAAAGTGGAATATTGACGTTGTGAGAAGAAAACAGATGAAAGGAAATTCATACAATCAACCAATAGATAAACAGAGATAGTACTCTTTAAAAGGTACTGTTCAATTAGGAAAAAATCCAAGCGATATTTCGTCTAGTTAAGAATGTTCATTTTACTTCTATAAAGAATGGATGGGAAACCTATAGCAAAATCACCGGCTTCTATTTTGAGACAAATTGGATAACATTTTAAGCCACTCAGTTACATGACCTTAAGTACCCCAACGAAAGTTACCCATCGTATTCAGATATACTTCATATTACGACTAGTGTGAGATTGCATCTCTTGTCCCAGTTTCACTTTCTTTTGTATCAAATCTTTGTGTCAAAGTGTCGTTGAGATCCCTGAAGAAATTCTCTTACTTAAGTTTGTGCATCCGACTTCTTTACACAAATGATGATGACACACAATAAAATTATAATTTAAATCCTTCCCCCTAAATAGTGTATGTAGACATTAGATTATCAGCTATATGTTAATTGTTGTAAGTGCTTTTATGTTATACATTTTGGATTTGCTCGACTGAGTAGTGACATTGCTCACTTTAATACAGTTGATGTAATCCACATCCTGGTGTATGTCTGAACATAATCCATAAAGGTGTTTCGTAAATTGAAATACCTCATTTTTCCTTTATTTTTAGTTCATTTTTGAGCTGTCGTAGAATTTGTTCAAATGTAATTACCCGTGGTTGGATTGAAAACCATTACTTACAAATAATGTGGAAAGTTGGTACAATTGCTTTACTTTACAGTGATTTATGCGCGACGTTACTTAGTGACTATTGTGCACCGATTCATGTCCTAAATGAATTACGCTATCGTTATGATCGTGAAATAGAAACTTGTCAAAGGTAATTTCGCTTCAGAAACATTTTGCACCTGATTTCTGTCTTCGTAAAGTGATGTGTTATTAATAAAATAATTCAAGGAAACTCTGAATATTTAAGGAAATTTAATTTAACTTCACGTTCCACTGAAACTTTTTTTCAGTTTTGGGCTGTGGATATTGTTGAGTTTCCCTGAAATCATGAACCAGTCAATGTTAGACAACCATTGAAAACCTGGAAACACTGGACGGCCGTTTCGTCTTGGTATATGGCTCTTCAGCAGCGCGTATCCATGAGAGGCCGTGACCAGTGGAGTTCAACCGTTTCGGGTGTGAGGCATTTACCAACCAAAGACAATAGAAAATGGTTTATCAGCATCATGGATTGATTGAAGTTACACACTGACATTATTGGATGCCGGCTCAGTGATTATGTGTTGTCAATCTACTTGAATGTTATAATCTTACTATAACACGAATATCTCTTAGCTTATAGTGTGCTTCAGGTAGTTGGTCAGTAATCTCTAAATGATTTTCGTACTGTTGTCTAACTACACTTGTATTCTCTATGTATTTCCTATAGACCAGCTCTTCGAAAAGTCATCGAACAAGACGATACACCGGCGCGGCGTCTTATCTTGTGCGTCAGTCGCATAGATGTTTTTGACCAATGTGTAAAGGTTAGATTTTTTCTAGTTAATTTCGATGACTCATTATATATGAAAATTATATTTGAAATAATCTCAGCGATTGAAATTTAAATAGTTCCAACGTTTCGTCCAGCTAACTTGTCCGGACTTCTTCAGCGTAGCAAACAAAATCATCAAAAAATATATAGCTTTTTAACAATCAAAACTATACTGTGTTAAACCAGTCAATGTTGGAATTATTTAAATTTCAATCGCTGAGATTATTTCAGATATGATTTCCACATATAATGACTTTTCTATACTCGGCGCCCAATTTCTGTCAAATTATTCTTTCTAATCGTGACGAATATTCGTATAAATTCCAACGACTGTTATCATCTAATCATTCTGATTGCTGCTTAAATGTCCGGATTAGTGGTTGTTACTTTGATCTAGTTTTCTCAAGTCTTCCCTATCGAATAAACCACTTAAAGTATACTATGTCGATGATCCAAACATTCTTCCTGTTTTAGCCCGCTTGATCAGGTTATTTGATTATGGAGTCCGTTTAGAATTAGTTCACTTTAGGACTGTCTGACCAATGACTTCTTTGACCATTAACTCAGTGGCTATAAAATCCTAATTCTGATTGGTTCAACGAGCTTCTTCTACTCTAATGGCCAGTCTGAAGACGAATAGAGCAAACAGATTAACTTGTTATTATATTGTCCTCTATTATCATCTTTACTCAAGTCATGGGATTGTATACAGTAATTGCATGGCAAGGGATGTGGTCAAAAAACAGTATTGTTCACCTATACACGTTGTTCTAAAGCTCAATGTTTACCATCAGGTTTTGAATAGTTCGCATTACACTTAGAAATCTAAAATTCATTTGCCCTGTCGAGCGAAAGAAATGTGATACATAGAACCAAGTTGGAAAATGAGTATTAGAGCTTTCAAACGTTTGTTTGCTATACTAACTGTGTCAGAAAACCTCTCGAAACATTATTCTGGGTCATATTCTGTTATTAAAATGTGGATACTAGGTCCAGATGTGATTGGGTGTTCATTTTACTTCATCACCCAATAAAATGAATTGTCGTTGTTCACTGGTATTTAATGGCTATCTTTAATGCTTCGTAGATACAAAAATTTCAGTATAACTGTATATTATAACCCCTAAGCCATTTTTGGTTCTTCGCATGAAATTCAAAGTGAAGAACACTTATCTTAGATCGCATAAAAAGCCCAATGTAAATACCTTTGCATAACACTCAAAACGTTTAAAGTCGATAAAAAATTGTGTATTTGCTGTTTTAGGGTGAGAATGGCAGTATTAAACACTTTAACTGTTTTACAAAAGAGATCGATTGTAATTAAAAATGGAAACCAGGACGCGCGTTTCGTCTTACCTGGAACTCTATAGCTGGATTTACCTGCATCGCAGAGTTAATTTGTCACTCCACTGCTCGAACCCAGTACTTTTCACTTCGAATACCGACACATGATTCACAATAGGACTACTCAAAAACCCTTATAAATTAAATCAAATGCACACATGTTGCACAACTGAGTGGATAACTTATTGGTATTTGGAAGGTGTTGGGTTCAAATCGCAGAGCGACATCAACCCTAGGATGCAAGTAAATCCAGTTATAGAGTTCTAGATAAGACGAAACGCGCGACCTGGATTCCACTGTTAATTACAGTCCACCTCTTTTATAAAACGTGTGACTACATCGAAGCAATCCGCACAGTATACACATATACTAGCTAGGACCGGTGAAAATTCAGTCAAGAATATCAACAAAGGAATAACTCGAGAAACCCTTCGATAGTATATGTCTATTTCTTCCCATGTAGATTGTACATAGAGTGTTAATTAGTAGCTTTGTTTCAGATTACTTTATTCTTAATAAACTTCCAAACAAACCGCCGTATTATTGGTTCACTGAATGATAGGTGAATTGATGAAATAGGAAACAGATAACGATTTCCATTCACAACATTGCCATATCGTTATATTGTTACTCCATCTCGCTTAGTGTTCAGCAAATTTGTTAATGAAGGTTTTCGCTGGTGTTGAATTTTCTATAGGACTGTTTATGATTCTGAGAAATCTTAAGTGCTAATATATTCCCACTCGTATAAATGAAATTATGTAGCGACATTTTTTTCAATACTAACACCGGAAAGCTGATAATAAGCCTTGAAAAACTTATAAGCTTCCTGAACCCACTATGCTTTTTCGAGTTTCATTACTTCTGTAACGACATACTTCTTATTCATGCATACTCTTTTCTTATTTGCTGAAGATTATCTTCAAAGCGTCACTGTAATATAATTACACTGAAACTGCAATAAGACTTAGGACGATAAAGACCTATTTACTGTGTCTCCGCATACAGTTATCCATAATCAATTCGAGTCAAGCGTTTTGTTAGAACTCAAACGGACTGTGAAACACGACAGTCTCTAGTTTCGTTTTAATTTACGTGCCTATTGACTGTAGTTTGGTTAAATTTGAGTCCTACGGAAAACTAATCTAGAAGCCTTGATAATGATCACAAACGTTTTTCCATTCAATTTGCTGTTTCACGTCATCATAGCTGGATAAAATCCATTTAAGAAGGGTGGAAGGAGTCAGAACTTTCATATTAATAGTAGTAGGAAGTCAAACTTTGGAAGAAAAAGTCGAGGAAATCTCAGTTGTGAAACCTTACTAAGTCGATCGAGTGATTACATTTCAGTCATATATGCTCTTGGTTTCAAATATAACATCCATCTTGGATCAAAATTGCTAATTTCTTATGATAAGCAAATGTGCTATACAATCGCATATTCAACGTAAATTTTCGCAACCTCATAGTGCACTCCGTATCTGTTTTGTTGAAAGTTGTATCCTGTCCACACATTATGGCTTCCTATTTATCGTTAATATTATTATTTTTATTTCAAAGAAGGCTTGTCTGACAGATGGCTGGTATCAAATTGCTTGGCATCCAGATCCCATGCTTACAACACTGATTACTTCTGGCAAAATTCGTGTTGGTTCGAAGTTAGTAACTGCTGGTGCTGAACTAGTCGTAACCAGTCCATCATCTACTAACAATCAGCCTAAAAGGAAGTGCTCTTCAGGTGATGAGCGAATTGATGAATTTAAGCATTTATATGGAGATGACGGTGTAGCTGTTGGAATGGCTTTGAAGTTGCATGGAAATTCTACACGACCTGTTTCTTGGTGTTCACGCCTAGGATTCACTACAAAACAACCAAGTTCGGGTGCTGGCTTGTATCCAGTTCCTCTATGTACTCTCAGTTCAGATGGAGGTATCTGTAGCTCAATTCGAGTAGTAATCCAAGTATGTTTCTGTCTTTTTTTTCTGCTTAAATACTTTTCACTTCACTAAATTAATTTGTTGATTAGTTGAAATGGTTAATTATTCACCCCAATAAATTATGCTTTTAGGTATTTTATACTTTGAGTCTCATAGTCCATGTTCTTCTGATGATCTAGATTACATATTTGTTAGTGAATCAATAATTTTCTTTGCCAAATGCAATAACATAACATAGAATATGTCTCGACTTTATTGCTCAACGGTAAAACATACTTTTTAAACATAGATCGTCTGGTCTAATTTTCAGTTATTCTCAGGAAAGTTATTCATCTGCGAATTGTATATTAGCTTACATTGTAGGTCTTTTCCTTACAACTAAATACCATCTCTTTATGTTCAGTAAGGTGACCATATTCCCTGAACTACATTATAGTGATACATACGTATGTTCGTTATGGAGCTATAAGAATTTGGTATGGACACTAGGGGGTGTTTATTTGTGAGTATGTCCAACTTTTAAAATAGTGATTTCTTTATGTTATTTTAAAAGTATTGTCAGACAACAAACAACTGTGATGGTTCATTAACTTTTCATACATGATTTTGTTTAAATAACCAAATTATTTTGTGGATCTAATAAAACAAGTCAAAACAATCGGCAACGCTGATGATTATTTCTAATTTTAATAAAGTTTTCAAGTAAATATTTACTCGTTGATACATATTCGAATTGACACTGGTCATTAAATATTCTTTTTTATTCAACCAACAGTAGAAAGATTCAACTGGTTGTTTTGCATGTAACCTAGCGCTAAAACTGAATCGGCCTGTAGTGATTGAACTACAAGCATTGTGAAAACTAGTAATATGAATCATATTTTAACTAACAATGCTGAGAAGTCATACTCTTAGTTTGGTACTCAAATAGAATTAGACATCGAAATAAGAAATTGTCAAAATTGACAATGAGAGAAGTGTTAATAACCACCTCTTGTTATACAGAGACAGCTTAGAATGAAATAAGGTTGATGCAAATTGAAATGCGTTTATTTTTTTTTTACATGTTTGTTAATATTTGTTGCGTAAATAAACTATTTGCACTGGTTAGACGAATAATTGACAGGATCAAAATAGAACAATGTAAAGTGATGTATTTCAAATTATTTAAATTTACGAACAAAAATGTAAACGAATATCAACGTTTATCTTTTTTCTGAATTCTAACTATTCTACGTTCATTTTGATGATCCAAACTAATGACCAGCAATTTCATCGATTTCAGATTAGTTTGACAGTGAAGATTAGGGATTCTGAAATTCTGGTTCATAATATGGTGAACTATTGTCTGATGTAATAAATTTATCATACCTTGGTACATTCATCAACCACTTATCTATGAGTCACACCAGTCATTGTAATCAAAGATTACTGGGTTTTTATGCCTTTAGTAAGTGATATTTTGATGAAATTAGAGGCATAAATTGTTAAATATCGTATTTGGAGTAACCTGAAATCAATCTGATCAATTCAATTCCAATGACCCATTATCTTTATGATTCTAATACTTTTTGATTTTTAGTATACATTTGTCTGCTTTCATAACTTCATTCAAATCTGCGACACTCGTTTTGATCAGCATTCCGATATCCAAGAATTGTTTAACAATTCGGGCTTAATTCAATGGAGAGTCAGTGGCCTGCCTACAAGACTGATTTCCTTCAACTGTCTGTTTCTTTTTCTGTTAAGAATTAGTACATAATCGTGTTATTCCATTAGATGAAGAGCTTATCCCTCTGTCTAATGAGATCTTTTCGGTATCACTTCATTGGGGAACGGAATTCGAGTCAATAATCCAGTCTCGTAAGTAGTTGGTACTTAGCCACGTCCTACCATTCCGTTCATTTGTAAATCAGCATTCTATTCATCCACTTAACAATCTGATATTCGTTCAACAAACACAACCCCTTTAATACATTCTAGAACTGAGTTTTTACTATTCTTTTTCTAATATTTAATATTAATAGTAATAGCACCTCATATACTGGTGATCATTTCAATACTGTGTCTTTTCATTTCCTGCAAAAGCGTCGATATTCCCTACAATATATGGAGACATTAGAGGTCCCGGAACAAAATGCAGATACATCAACTCTTTTGACACGTACAAATTCTGGTTCAGATGAACTGTCTTCAAAGTTTCGTTTAAATCGCCGTCGAATTTTTCGCAGTGAACGGGCTGAGGAGGCGGAAGTTAGACTATATGAAGCGCGCAGACTCAAAGTTATTGACAGAGCCTTGGATAAACTTGTAGTTGATAATCCAAGTATGCTTTCGATTGTAAATTCCTATTTAAAATTTATTTTCCTAAAATTGGAGAATCGTAATTATTCTGATGTCAATAATGTGAGCTGTTTTCCGATTGGTCTCCTGTTCAGATACATTAGAAATCCTTAATGGTCACTGAAACCAACTATTAATTCTTATCTAATTGATGACATTTTTGAAGACCTAACATAGTAAATATTGAAGTGTTGAACTAAAAATCGTCAACTTTTCTATATTTATCACACATATGTAACAAAAAGACAAATGTGATCTTAAAATAGCTTTAAATACATCCAGTTTTAAATGTAAATCAATTAAACACCACCAACTAATCAGGTGGTTAAAGATCTCAGTTATTAGATTTCAATATACAAGAAGAGTTGTAAAGCCTTAAGAATACTTTGTTCTATCACAAAAGTATGTGAAGCAGTCAACATGGTTGTGGTATCACTAAACAAAAGCAAGCGACGGCGTAATGGTTCTTGATTTTCTAGTAATTTTAGTATTCTTTATCATCACGAACTGATTTTAGTTAGACTTCCATTGAAAACCCGAAAGCATCGGACGGCCATTTCGTCCTTGTGTGAGACTCCTCAATGGTGTGCATCCACGAATCAAAATTAGGACCTTCGGTCTCGCACATGAACTGAGCCGGCTTTCGACGGTGTTAATGTAATTGTTTAACGGATATCGATATGTGTATTGAAATTTTATTCTAAAACGTTAGCATATGTGTTCGATTGTATAATATATGCATTTGCACGTAGCAAATAACAGTTGACTACTTTTTGGACGTCATATTATGTATGAATCGAATGCTTCTATACTAGTTACTTTGTGTTCAGTATTTTTGCACAATGAGGCCTCGGTTTAGTGTTTTGGCATCTGATACGACTCACCAAGTACAGATTCATGTGTTCGGCTTTGAGGCACAATTTATATGTAAAGGCTACCTGAAGTGAAGTAGGTTAGGCGGGACTCGAATCTGCTATCTAATGGTTGGCAATCGAATGCGTTAGTCACTAAGCCACCAGCTCACACTATAGCATCGAAATTTCAACTCTTGATTTACGGGTCCAAGTTTCGTCGTAACTACTTCAATTTAGCTAACCAGACATTGTCAGTGATTCCCATCCACAAAAGTATACTCCATATTAGATTACATAATGCAGGTAGTCGGTTGCTGTATTGTTGTTCTAATTAAAGGTAATTATTTCAAGTATTTACTAAACAGATTATTCTTCAACGTTTAGTGTATAGTTTAACTAATTTATTCTACTTGTTCAAAACATAAAAGTGATATCTGACAACTTCAATGAATGTATTTGATTGATTGAATATTCAATAAACATTAACGAATTTATCATATTCAATCATTCTGAAGATGGTGCTTAGTCGTCTACTAATGAATTGATTACTTTATTTGTACCTGCTTTTTATGTATTGACTAGGCAAACGTCGAATTCAACCTACACATGAACAATTAATAGCTTTGGGTAATGATGGTGAAGCATTGTTACAAGCAATTCTAAATGCTCCAGATTCTATGGAAGCTGAATCTAATTTAACTCAAGTACAACGTGATGCTATACAACATTATAAAGAGTCTATCATTCATGATGCAATTATTGAAAATGTCCCACCTAGACAGGTTAGATGACAAATTTTTATAATACACTTTTTATATGTTCTCTTATTTCTGCTTTTTTAAGGGATGTTTTTATGTCGTTTTTATTTGGTAAATTTATAATTGATATCTTAATTTCATTGGATAGTATGCATTTTGTTTACTGACCGTTTATTTTTCCATTTCAATAGATTACTCCTCTTTTGCGTTTAAGAGTTTCAGGAATTCATCCTAGAGATATTGCTAGTGGTTATAGTGAGTTAGAAATTATTACTCTTAGTATTGATTTTTTGTATCTTTTGTTATGTGATAATCATTGATTTAGATCACTATATTGTCACGTATAACATGCTTTGGTACTCAATTAAAAAATCTAACTAAATTATATAATAAAATTTTCCACTATTCTCGAATACTTTTTAACTCTAGCCCGTTCCCTTCTCTAAAAGGTTAAGAAAAGAAAGGAAATTCAAAAAATTTGTTCCAGTTTCCATCAACAATAATGATACAATGGGAAACATGTGTGTATTCATAGTATGTTTTAAAAATTTTCTTAAGAATCTAGAATTAAGGATATTTATAAAACATCAAATTATCATTTCAATCCATTCATCATTTTCTTGATTCTTTGAAACAACTGTTTAATATATTCCATCACTTAACCGTAACTCACAGGCTGTTTTCAAATCTCACTATGACTATCATTTCCTCCAAGATTTCAGGTATACTCTGCTGATGTGTGTCAACTAGTATGAGACCCAAGTTCGGAATTTCCTGCCGACTAATTCCAACCACTTAACATAACTCAGTATACATATCATTATATATCTAATTCCATTCATAGGGTAATGCAAATGCGTAACTGGTTTCTACCAGTAATTTCAAAGTACAATTAATTACTTTGTTATGATTTCTGTATTTCTCTCACAGTCCTATAAAAACGTTGTCCTTAGTTCTGGTCATCTCACTCCAATATTCCGCACTCTACCTTGACTAGAATACAGTCGCCTCTAATATCAAATACCATTCACTTTTCAAATTTGCGGCGAATATTTCAATAATGAATGACTATCAGAGTCATTTTTCGGGAAAATTGTTTACAATAGCTATTTTTTACTTGATTTTTTTAGTTATTGGATATTACAAATGTTGAATATTATTTCATATTAACTCTGTGATTATTTATTTCGTTGAAGTGGAGGATAATTTTCGTATAATAAATAGACTTATTTATTTCTTAATGGTTGGTCGTCTTTCAAATATACTGAATTACTACATGGGTGATTTATGTGCTTTTTGGCTGAAATCTTTCCAACAATCGTGTAGACACATTCGTATCGATTATTACAATTGTGCATTCTGAATTTATTTTAATTAGTCCAATGAATTGCGTAATAACTGCTACATTATATATATTTCCTCTTAAAGATATTGGCACGATTAACGTTGCTGTTAATGTTAGTGTAATGTCATTACAATTTAAATAAATTGTAGGCGCTTTGATTACTTTATGGAGTCCAACGGATGAAATGTTATCAGTTTTGAAAGAAGGAGAGATTGTTGAATTTTATCGTTTGCAAGTAAGTGACAAAATTATCTTCCAGAAATGAAGTAAGCCATTGATTTGATATTACCTTTGTATTTTAATAATTTAAGGTTTGGATATTCTGCTGTTATGATAGACAAGAATTCTTCCCAATAGTTAAGTTTTAATTCATTGACGATATCCTGATATCGTCTATCTGATTGTAGCATAAAATGTTTACTTTCTTGTTAATAATTTATAAATAATCATGTTATTTTATTAGATAAAAAGAACTTTTTTGTTCTGGAATTATTCAGGGACTTAAATTAATAGTTCAATCTTATGATGTTAATTGACATTTGATTCATTTATTTTAGCATTTCAAAATTTGTTCGTCCGATCCGGAAATATATATATATATATATATATATATATATATATATATATATTGATACCACATGGCTGCCTAAATCCGAATTGAATAGTTGTTGAATGTTAAATGATTTAAGAATTAAGCCATCTCTCTTTATGCACTTACGAAATATTTAGCTTTTAAGTCTCCTTCTAGTGTCAGGATGTTAAGCAGATTTTATTATAATACCAGTAAGGTTAAGAAATGTTCCTGCTTTATATTTTTTCACTTATCTATATAATTTTATATAGTTAGTCTCTTTATATAGTGTTTCTCTTCTAGTTCTGTAATATTAATGACCAAAAGAAATCCCATGTATAAATATTTAACTTATTTATCCATTAATTACTTTTTTTCTTGATCATACGGTTTTAGGTGTCGGCTACACGTGCAAACGATCCATTTGTATCTCCATCAACTGTTCCAGGATTTATCAAACCTATAGGCGTTAATATACCTTCTGGTTTTGTATTAAGCCTTTCTGGTGGTCGTACAACACGCATTTTATCATTAGGTCATATTTCCAACTTGAAAGGAATTGTTTCTATTGATAATATTTCTCGTGTATATCATCCAAGAGTAAAATTAAGTGTTTCTGAAGCCTATCAAACGATTATTCAGGCGGACAAATCTACGAGTTCATTTAACAAAGGTATAATTCTTTGTTGAAATAGTAATGTTAAATAAGTGTCCTTGCCTGAATAATGAAGATACGTGTTCGTCGCTTGTTTGTTCTATAGTCCAACAGATTTTAAAATAATGGATAATTTGTTACAGTATTTATAGTATCATATTTTAACGATTTCTCAGGAAAAATCATATTCCTGGCTGCCTGTGTGTATTGATATTAATGATAGCATATATATGTTGTGTTACAAAATTTAGTATAAATGTAAATGTTAGTTATACACTTAAGTCGCGTATAAGATTTCTAAGAGTGTAGCTACCGTATCTCTGCTCCCATTCAATATTATAAGACGAAGATTATCAGAACTATGTTTTGATACTCTTCGTCTTCTTATAACACTATCGAAGTATATCAGAGGGACTAATTGCTTCAATATTATAAGCTTATTTCACTTATTTCTCGTTTTTCCCAGACTATATTTTAGATAATTGTTTTTGGTATAATTTAAATTATATATGAGGTACTTATTAGGTTTTCTCCTCCATTGTAATTATTTTTTAGGAAATCGTGAAGTTGATTTACGTTGTTTGATTATAGCAATTTATCATACTCCAGTGCATTCGAATCCATCTTACAAAAGCTATCCATCTGATGTTAAACAACAGATGGACCATCCAAGAACAATCGATACTCCTTTCAAATATCCTTCTTCTGATGTCGATTGCGTTTATGCAGTGGATGCGAATTGTAAATCAGAAACATGTTTATCTGTGATCAAATTTTGGGATGGTTTACAGGTTGGTTTCACTGAAAGACCAACTGTTAATAATATACCTATTTGTTGTTTAATGATCAGCTGGATGTGTTTACCATTAAAAAATCCTTTTCGATTTATCTGAACAGTAAAATGTGATATCTTAGAGTTTAGCCCTGCATTTTTTTAAGAATCTTAATTGCTTAAGGTGTTAATCCTGTGAATCTTGTTAAAACTAGAGGAACACAGGCACAACTTCTGTAAACTTTTTTTCATGGAGTTTGAAAATTAGTAAACAAGACCTTTTCAATCTGTAATCATCAATTCAGTCAATACATAGCTCAGGTATTCTATTTTAGAAATCAATGGTTGGAAACGTCTTGAATATTATAAGTAATATGTATGGTGGCTAGCAGTGTGATCCAGAACGCACGTTTCTTCTTACGTGGTACTCGCCAGCCAGATGAACGTACATTGCAGATTCGATGCTCACTCCAGTGCTCAAACCTAGTACCATTTACTTCAAATGCTGGAGTTCATGATTCTACATCTCATGAATTAGTTAATATATGTGTAATCTTTTCGCTCTTTTTAGGCTCTTCATTTAATGGACATAGTTCAAATTGGTCGTGTTTTATGTTTCACCGACTTGCAGTTACGTCATTGTCAAACAATTACTGCAACGTCTAAATTAAATAATCAGCCTTCGCGTAAAATTCCCCTTCTTACTTTACATTATACATCTGCTAGCAATGTTACAGTTGAAAAACCAATCGGTCGACGTTCCAGTCGTACTGCATCAACTGAGTCAGTAAGTTGACTGTATATCTTTAGCTTCGTTGTTTAATTGTCACGTCAAATAATTAATATTTACAGTCATGTATATCAAATCATATTCAGGCAAGCACACTAGGTATATATGTTTATTGTTTAGTGAATCAATTGATTTTTGAACAATTAAGAAATGAATTTACACTGTCCATGAAAATATTCTTAATGATAAATAAGTTATGCTGTCTTTGTATGAATACTATCAGCTAAGCACGATTCATTGATAAGTATAAGCATTTTACTGATGCAAGGAGGCTTAGTACAGTCAATAACTAGCTCTTCCATTAAATGATGACTCTTCAGGAAGAGATTTTTTCATGATTGTAGATTGAAGCCATTTATTTTGTCCCAAGACTACAACAATTACTAAGTTTTATAGTCAATAAATAAAGTTTGCGAAATATTTCTACATATTTAAACCGAGGGCTGTATTTTACTCCATATCCCGAAGAGAATCAAAAGTCTTTCTTTTCATAGAAATCCTATCTAATTTACGATATAGTGTAATAGTGCTTTGAATTCTTTACTGTATTCAGCTCTTCTGGGCCCTACAACCTATTGAATTGTTTTGGCTTAGTTCCAAGGTTTTAGTAATATTAATTAAGCAGTCTACTTTGTCTCATTCCCAATACACTAACTTCATCGAACGTTTCAGGATTAATTTATTTAACGTCTTTGACTGGAGTTAGCCCTTCATAGTATTCGCGTCATATCACCAACAAATATCCCATCCTATTAAACCTAAATCAATCAGGTTAGGTGAGTTAAATGTCAATGACTATGTGTTCTATGGTCATAATCAAGAATGACTACCTCAGCATACTTCAATCATTTCAATAGTGAATGTTTTCTGTTGATATGTTTTCATTTTTATCGTTTCCAGGATCCTACTGTTGTATCCTGTTTACAACAAGTTTTAAAGGACTTTCTGTTTTCAAAATCAGGATATGAAATAGATTTACAAATATCTAATTCTCCTTTGAATCATAGCAAATCCTTAACTTCTGCATCGAATACATCACACTCTACTGGTGTTGGTTTGTCATCATTATTACGTGGTTCTATTGGTCGTGCACAATCAACTCCTGTTCACAATACAATAGAAACTCCAAAAGTTTCCACTTCACTCGAAAATTCTTCCTCTATTTTGAATATAACTTGTCCATCACCAACTGAATCAATGCTTAAACAAGGTCTTCCACTTAAAGAACAAGTATGTTATTTAAAACAATTAGTCCCTTTGATAAATTTCGATAATGCGATGAGAAGACGAAGTTTATCAGAATTATATAATTCTGATGTTATTCACAATATATGGAACATAATTTTACGTAATAATTTTTGTTGAGGAATATAACAGTTATCATAACAATGTTCTAAGGATAAAAGATTAATAAATCCTTAAAGCAAAGTTAGGAAAACTGTGGTAGATTAGAATTGTGTGCGGTATGAAATCGTTCAGAAATATTCATAAGATCGGCTGGGAGTGTAATAATGTAATGCTATGTCAATTAAACATTGCTCTCTGTACTGAAGTCGTAGGAAATAATTGTTGCAATCAAACTTATTCTACTACGTCGAAATAACTTGGACTGCAATTACAATAATGATTAAACTGAATGCTATCAGCTTACGTAAATACCTGGAAATATTACACAGAGAGGATAGACATGATATGCTACTTGTCCGAATGGTTTTACAGCGGAAGCTGACCACTGAATTTTAGTAAGTAGTAAAATGTGGTATGCAGAAAGAAGCAGAAAGGAAGAGGATGCAGGTAGAAAATAAAAAGACGACATATACGATGAAATATCTCTGTAATTTGTGTGTGATAAATGTTATGTTATATGCTAAGCAATTGTTGCCTGATGGGAAGTACTATGACTAGTTTTTTCAGATGCTTTATTATCAATTTTGAAAGTAGTTGACAAAAACCCTACATCTAAGGTGTTTGCTTCACGGTATTATCGAATTCATACGTTGCTAGTACCACTTCTTATAATTTAGTTCCGTATTGTTCCCAAATGCTCTCGTATGGTCGAGGGTAAGGAGAGTCATCTCTCCCTCTCGAAATGCTCTCACATGGACACGCGTTTACAGCCACTGCTAGGGAAGTCCTACTCATCGCCTTTTCGCACCATGGGTGTTGTTTACGAAATTGAAAGCACGAAAAGTGGATGTTTGACGCTTTAATTGGGTTGGTGAATATGGAGGATCCACCTATGGGAGTTGAAAAACACTGATTCCAAACCAATGGTGCACATGGGCTCCAGGATCCTGAATGAACAAATGGCGTATGAACCAATTGTTGGTCACCGGATACCATGGGACTGCATCTCCTTACGATGCTCCGCTGCCTTGTGGATCAGACCTTTATATCGAAGGCTCCGGGTATGGCCCCCTAAGAAAATCACTTGCTTCGGTTTGGGCAGCCGGACAGTATTACAGCCCACATACAAATCAAGTGACTTATGTGGCGCATATGTGTTTGGTGCCCTTTTGTCAGTCAGTTTCAACGTAGGACCAGGCACATATATGCATCGGCCCAAGTTGCCACACCTCATTAGCACAACAAGATGAACACCAAATTCATAGAAGCAGTTACTTCAATGGTAGTAATATATAAAAGCAAAATTGTATATAAGGATATGACACAGGAAGAAAGAACTAGTTCGTAGAAATAAAGATATAAAGCAATTTTAATCTCACGGTTTAAGGAAAGACAAACAGTGTATACACCTACGCCATTGTGATTGATTCTGAGCCATGTCACCCACAGTCTACAGGCATCGGTTACAATAGCCGCGCTGACCTCAGCCTAGTAGTCTGTATCTACCAACATGGGTCAGACTAGAAGTTAGTAACTTCAAGGACTGATGACACGTTTTGGTTTGGCCGTCCCTAGCTTCCTTCCAACCATCCCCAATGCTAGTCAGCATTGTGCGTCGTGGTAATCGGTGTTCAGGCATACGTAACACGTGGCCAACCATCTAGGTCTGTGAAGATTTTCGACCTCATCAACTGATTTACCATTATTTCCTAATACCCCGCATCTAACCTCACTATTAATTACCCGGTGATCCCAGTAGATGCGAGCAATATTTCCAAGACAGCTGTGATCAAATACCGGCAACATATGAGCATTTTCTACTCACAATGGCCACGTTTAGCAGCCGTAAAGTAAAACAGAACGAACTGCCGCGCAGTATATTCGTCCTTTAATTGATAGACGGATATCTCGCCTTCGCCATAGGTGACGTAGGTTGGTATATGCCAAACGAGCTTTTGGAATCCGTGCTGAGATTTCGTCAGACACCAACCCATTAGGGCTGATCAGACTTCCAAGATAAGTGAAGTTGTCAACGCGTTCGACTACTTCACTCCCTATCCTTAGTTCAGGTGTTAAAGCAGACCAGTCCTGAAGCAACAACTTGCATTTAGAGGGGGAGAACTGCATCCCAAACACCCTGGCATTGTTGCTGATTGCTGTTAATAGACGGTGTATTTTTCTCAACGTCTTCACCAAACAGAGCTATATAATCTGTGTATTCTAAGTCGATAAGTGAACCTCCTGGTAGGAGATCAATACCCGAGAATTCAGTCGACGAGAATGTTATTTCCATCAATAGGTCTATGATGAAGTTAAACAAAAATGGAGAAAGTAGACAGCCTTGACTGACACCACTTGAGGTTGCAAAATCAGATGACAGTTCGCCATAAGCTCTGACTCGACTAGTAGTGTTCGACTAAAGAGCCTTCACAAGGTTTATGTACTTCTGGGGTACGCCTTTCAATGACAGACACTGCCACAGAATCTCGCGGTCTACCGAGTCAAATGCTGCTTTTAAGTCAAGAAAGACCACCATTGTCGGATGTCGATAAGTATGCCTGTGTTCTAGAACCTGACGAATGGTGAATATGTGGTCAATGCAGCCATGACCAGGTCTGAAGCCAGCCTGATTTTCTCGTGTTTGCAGTTCACGAGTCTTAGTTAGGCGTCCGATAATTATTGAGGCTAGTATTTTAGATACAATATTAATCATACTAATCCCTCTATGGTGTTCACAGGACGATTTTGACCCCTTATACATCGGGACAATAAGTTATTGCGACCAGCCAGATGGGATTACGTCCAACTCCTAGATTTTGGCAAAAATATTAGTCAACCTAATCGCTAAAATTGGACTACCATACTTAAAGACCTCTGGAGCCAATCTATCTGGACCAGCTGCCCTACCTCGTTTCAGATTAGCTCTAACCTTTTGAACTTCAGCCAGAGTCGGTGGGCCTACTTCAATGTTCCATTCACGTTGTCTGGGAGTGGTGGGTAGTTGTAGAGTAGCTGAAGGCCAACTGATCTGCTCCTTAAAGTGTTGCGCCTATCGTTCTAAACGTCTGGACTGGGAGCAGATGAGAGTGCCGTCTTTTCCCGAAATAATCTGACTTACACTTGACTTATTTATTCCAATTTCTCTTATTAGTCTGTCGAGCTGTCTTATGTTCCCTATAGCCGCCTCCTTTTCCATCTCTTTTGCTTTCGTTGCCCACCACTGCTCACGGTCGTTTCTTAGACTTTTGCTTAACCTAGATCTGATTTGTTTTCGCTCGTCACCGTGTTCAGAGCCTGATGGGATGAGTTTACGATAATCAATCAGTGCAATAGACCTAGAAGAAATCCACTGGTCATCTTTAACTTCATCCGAGCTGCAGTCAGTGAGAGCGTAGGCAGAAACAACCAAAAGGCAACGACGTGTGTCCCTATCCTTCCGAGTTCTTACGGAGCCGTTAAGCCGAACAGCACATAGACGACTGTTCGTGGGATCCATTCTAATAGTGCTTGTTCTGCCCTCGTACTTAATACTATGCCTACACCTGCCAGTCCATGAGAACTAGTCACCGGGTCGCCAGACACACGGAGAGTGTATCTCGTCGGCTCTCCGTTTTTCCGAGGTGAGGTCAAGTGAATGACCGCACTGGAATCCTGTATGCGTGTTTCGGAGACACAGCATACATCAATAGTACGAGATTCTAGAGTCTTAGCCAAGGAGGCCTGTCGGCTGATTTGACATAGGGTGCGTACGTTGAAGGCTCCAATGTGTAGTTTGGAGCGAGGTTTCAGTAGACCTGGGACAGAGTTTTGAGCACTAGAATCGTTGGCTATGGTGACACTTGAGGAGGAAGCCGGAGGAGGAAGTTTAGGGTTGAAAGTCGATGTGGGAGGAATAATAGGAATTGAAGAGGAAGGTTGATTATGAATACAGTGGTCTTGAGTGCTGTTAAAGGTATGAGGGCGGTTATCACTTCCCGGTTGCCCACACTATGGAAGGGGCGCCTTTGTACCAATATTTATATGTTCAAATAAATAAATAAGTTCCATATTCAAATGATTAATTCTCCATAGGTTTCTCAAGTCTCTGCCTACTAATTTTGTGAAATTTCAAATCAAATAACTTCTTCGATCCCGCGATAATAATCAATGTCCAATACTTCATCCACAAACTAAAATTTTCCTAGTAGCACATATAGACTCAAATTAACGGGAACGTATTATCGATTAGTAAATAAAAGCAAACTTTAAGACATTCTATAGGTTGAATCTTATAATTGATCTCCCAAATATCAACGAATCACAATATTCATGTATATGTTGTTGTGATATTAGCTAATAGAGTCTAGACAGAGAGAAAGTGTGTGTGTGTGTGTGTGTGCGATCCGAATTTGTAACGTCCTTCGACTGCTAATGCTATGTGTCTTTGGGAAAGTGAGGTCTTATGAAAATAACTGTTATCGCGTAAATTTCACTGTAATTTGAATGGTTACTCGGCTAATTTTGTTTTTTAAGTATCATGAATGAAGATTAGTCTTATGGTCAAGTTGAATCATTTTAGGTACTGGTTTCGAAATTCTATTTATATCAGCTTAAATACACTTATACGTAGTAGTGTGTGTATAAACCACGTAGCATATATGATTTTACTGTGATAAAGTATTTTTGCATTTCTCAACCCCAAGGAACTCTTTATTAAGTTGGACTTTTTTTACATTTATTTAGCTGTTTTTTTCTTCCTTAGAATTTTACTCCAATTAAACGATATCTATCAACAACTACTACTGACTGTGAACAATCTTTAAACAATAATATACCAAAAACTGCTACTGTACGTTACACCGAAAGCCAATTTTGCTTCGTTACATTTCATTTTTTATATCTATGGTAATTAATGATTCTAAACCTGCAGTTCAACTTATATTTTGTGAATTTTAGTCTAATAATATCTAAAATAAAGCCTTTAAAAGGTTTGATAAACAAAATATGCAACTGAATTTAATTGTACGTCAGTCTTGTTTGGATTGTTAGGAATTATAAAGCATCGAGTAGATTTTTCACTTTTCTTTATTTTTAAGATAATACATATCACATTAATCATTACTTTGTATTTAGTACTATTTAGAATTCTCGGGGTAAAATATTTAAATAAGGTCTTTGCACCGTTCATATTATATATATATATCTATATCTATCTATCTATCTATCTATCTATATTATATATATATATATATATATATATATATATATATATATATATATCACGTTAAATTTTTATAATAGAACAATCTGTATAGCAGTGCATAATAGGGTTACATTTCCAAGATCCAGGAAGTATACAAGAAGAAAGATATGAATAGAATAGTGAACGGTTTGTATCTAATAGGATATCACTTACCTGTTGTTTTACAAGATTTCAAATGTCTATCAACAGTCATATTCATTAAGAAAACATTTCAAAGAAAAAATTCACCATTTGCTTTGTCTCATCTCCCTTGACGCTGAAAATCAATGAACTCATATGGAATCAAATACAAGATCTTCAGGTCCAAAGATATGGTCAATTAGCATTCAATCCATAATCTAATATTATCGACGGATGATCATCATATTTACAAACTGAATAAATTTATGGTGCTCAAATTCCCGATAGAATTAAGCTAAAACAACTGGGCAATGCACTTATTTTCTAGTTAATGATAAACTATCTTAAAACTTAAAAGAAATTCCTGTACATTATCAATTGTAATATTTTCTATATTTAAGGAATTCACATTGTTTCCAGTGTAATTTCAATGGTAGTTTTGTGGGATATATATTGGATATTCAATTTAAATCAAATTTGGATCAACATTCAAATGTTGTCTAAACATGAATCAAGTTAACTTTACATGATATTTTTAAAATTACGAAGTCTATCAAGGTGTTTAGAAGTAACTTACACAATAAAATGAACTAGTTTTGACCTGTGATACCGAACTACTCCGTGTTCATCAGTATAGATAGGTTTATTGAACGAAACTGAATTTGTTTTTCGTTTGATTGTATGTTTGATGCTAATTAATAATTGAATCCAGAACATTGTTCATTACTCTTCAAATATATGTTTCCTCTCATGATTATTATGAAGGCTTGTACTTCTGCTTTAGATAGGTAATAAATACAGTTCAGTAGACTAGCTAATGGGGATAATACTCGTTAATTTTTCTATCAAGGGGTACTAGATTCAATTGTTAATTAGAACAGCAACACTGGGTTTCACATATATTTAGTAAATGTGTTCCAAATATGATGAAATACACTATTGGGAAATGTCGTAATAGTTATTAATAAAATAGCGCTTTATGATAATCGCTAATTATTCACAACACCTTAGTTGATGTTAAGTTTCATTAGAAAATAATAATCATTACTCGTGTTAAATATTATATGTACCTGATAAGTAGTTTTTGTATATAAGACAGATTCATCAGGTAAGGAAATGTTTATCACTCGTAGTTTTGGTTTTCATTTGATTAACTTTTGTTACAGTTGGTCGTTGTTTGATAAGCATAGATTATTTATTGTCAATGTTACTCAATAATAATCGTTGGAGTATTTTTCTCTTGAATTTTTAGTGTTCTTATATTCGAACCCTTCCTAATCGAAGTGCTTCGCGTACAGGTCTTTCACGAAGAACCCGTTCTCGTTCTAGTATCCCTGGACTAAAAATTTCGTCTACATCTGTATCAGATAAATCTATTTCTCACGAAATAAAACAATCCGAGATCGTTGAGATTACAAAGTCACCAACTTCTGATATTATTCACCCGCTACTTATTCCTGAAGAACCGTGTTTTACTCCTGAGCCTAAAGCTAAACGTCCTCGCGGTTCCCAACGTAGTAATAAATGTGATAATTCATTAGAACTTTCTAATAATAAAGATATTTCAGAATGTATTCAATCACCTAAGGATATTTTGAATAGTTCAGTGGGTGAAAAAGAAAATGTGAGTTTAACTAATTCACAAACAATAAAAAAATGAAATAAGTTTTTTTTTCAGAACTATTCTGACTAAATTTTTATGTCTATTAACCGTATTTTTTACTCGAACTCTTTCGGTAAACAAATTTAATAACCTGTAGTCATGTTAAATACTTTAAAACTCTGTTCGGGACTCCACAGTAGCTAATTGGGTGGGAAATAATTTCAAGAACGATGGAAATCTGAACATGAAAATTGCTTCTTGAAAGGAAGAGTAAGAAGTTGGAATGAACAGTTATTTGATTATTTATGAGAAGATTAAATAAATTCAATAACATCTCCATACATTGATTTCGAATATTCTATGGAGCCTAAAAAGAAGGTCTATGCCTACCGATGTACTACAAACCAATAGTCAATGAATTTATGGATTGATGTCAAATCTTGATTTGTCAACCCATTATTTCTTTCTAATCTACTCTTATGTCAGCTACTATTGAACATCTCTGACACGTTTTGTACATGAATGCCTAATCACCAAAATCCTAACGGTATCCTAGTTTCTGGGAATCTTCGAATCCCTCAGGCAAAAAACAAAAAGCTGTGCATACTAAAAAAGCCTTACTTCGAAGAGCAGTTAATAATCCAGAAAACTAGGGTACTCGTTGGCTTCCTATTACCTTGAAATTCTGAAACAGGTAGTTTACGAGCTTTTGGTCATAGTTGTCTCCGAAACAGTGCTTTTATCTCTAAAACAACTGAGTGAACCGCATACATAAGGTACTACATAAACTCAGCAAGTCGGTTGATGATTTTGCGAATTTTTCTGCTGAATTGGAGGAAACGCTTGTTACCCATACTCATTCCACCCCTACCCCAACTTAGTTGGGAAATGTATTAAGAATATCCAACTACCGCCTACTTTGACGGGGAAAGTTTGCTGGTGTAGGTGTAGATTGGTAGGAACGGCAGAACCAGTCCCATTGACAGATGGAATGAGGTGGGTGCAGACCACCTAGTTGTGGTCCGCGCGATTACCATAACCAGTGGTTTGAAACTTTAAGTGACGTGGTTCAGAATCGGTTGTACTCGTTTAGATACTTTCTCACTTCATCTTTCCTTATATCTTGAATTTCAAAATTTTCCCTATACTTTCTTCGCCTCACTAATTCATTTTTGTTTCATGAATTATATTGTCTATACCTAATTTTTTTCACTACTAATACTGTTACCACTTTTATTACTTTGGTATTTGTCTTGATAATTTTATCTCACTGTGCAAACGTGGTGTGGCAACCTAAACCAGTACACATATGTGCCAGGTTCTGTGTTGCGTATGATTGACTGGCCGTCGAAATATGGTAGATGAAAGCTTTGGTGAGACGAACGCATAAAATTAATCCATGAAATCATTCACCGTCGGTCTGAATTGTTTAGGGAGGTACGTGCTACTTAATTGATATCTACAAAGTTGTTATGATCTGCGATTGAAACACTTAAGCGATATGGTTCGGTCTCACTGACCTACTCACCTTTTTTTCTTTTCCTTTGGATTCTGAGTTTAAACTTGAAATCATATTATTAATTCTTAACCTTCTATTCGAACTATACTCTGTTTGAACATCGATATTATTATTACCTCGGTTTCTGATAATCATCTTCTCAATTCGATCTCATTACATTAATTTGATGTATCAACTTTATCCAATGCACATGCTTGTCTGGTTCTACACGAAATATAACTGACTGAATCACTAAATTTTAGCTTGATGTTGACTGAATATTTTGCCTCAAACTTTATTGCAAATTCATCATAATTTAATGTTCATTTATTTTGCTATAAAATTTAATCCTATAAAATATGTACTATGACTGACCATTTATATATTGTTTCTTTTTACAACAAAAGATATCGTTGTCCGATCCATTTAGAATAAAAACTCCTCCTTACAATTCAGAAATGTCATCTAATTCACAGCTTACAAATGATTCGTTTGATAACTCTGACATGAGTATTGCAGATCTAGTGAAAACACGTCAACGTCGTCAGTCACGTTCATCTCAACCTATTACCGCCACATCACCAACGCAACATTCCACACCAATTATATCTAAGAACCGATTATCATTGAAAAGAATTTCGAAATAATGCATTTTTGCTATTTCATTTTTATCATTTATTATTGTTGTTTCTCCATTTCTCCTGGCATTTACTCAATTATTCAGTGTTTCAATAGAAATGTCACCAGTTTCCCCTTTATTATTGTTATTATTTGCCTTTGAGTTTAATTTCCGTAGTTATTTCACTTTTTACATTAAACAGAAGTGGAGATATTGCAAATTGTCATTTAAAAAGTCAGTTATTTTCTGATAGTTATTTTTTTTTAAATTTTAGTTTACTCTTGGACTGTTAAGTTGAAACAGTAAAAAGATGATATAGTAGCTTGTTCCATTTTCTTTTATCTTTCTGAACAGTTTCATAATCAGTGTATGAGGACTTTCGTCCAAACTCGATCGATTAGTTTCATGGTATTTTGGTGCCGATTTGATGTGAGACATTGAGGAGAAAGAATCTATCTGTTAAATTTCAAAATTAAGTCGAAACTCCGTGAAATGATAATCACTAAGGCTTACGTGATAAGTGTGTAATTAGTAGGGAATGAAATTTTCGTTTCCATGCTAAAGCGTTCATGACATTGAAGTTCATAAGGAATAATGATGGCTTAATCTAAGCGGATGCATTTGTTAGTTCACTAATTATTTTTAGTGGGACGAAAATATGAATGCTGTCAATTTCCCGTACTGGAACAAAACGGTCATTCAGTGTTTTCCTGGTTTTCAACGTTTATCTAACCTAGATATGTTCACCAACAGATCCGGTGTTTTATTTAATGATTTATGCTTCTTGATGAAACTGTAGGACCAGTTTGCTATTCGTGGTTAAAATTGCGTTGCTCAGAGATTCTCGTGTTTACACACTCGGTAACTTAATAATAGAATTTCTTTCTTTCCAAAGATTTTTCATTTGCTTTCGAATGGGAAACCTAATCTCGGTTACAGTCTGATTTTCTGTTAATCGTAAATCTTAGGTAAACGTTCTTACAGAGTGGATTAGTTGTCATGTGACATGATATCTAACTGGTTCTATCAGTGACTATAAATAACATTCAGAAAATATTGAATTTGTGGATCGAAGAAACCCTAGGAATGTCGGAGCATTTCAAGGAACATACCACTTCATCAGTTCTGAACACATGATCGTTAGGATGTGATCCGGAAAAAAGTCTAAAACATGGGTTAGTAAGTTCCATCTGATTGAATAATGTCTTTAAGTAAGCTGACCAGTTATTTTACATCATTTCCGTCCAGCCATATATAGACTCGCTTAAGATTTGGCATTCAATTGTCATATGTAATTAGTTCAGTTATAAAATTTTCAATTAATTGTATACTATAGTTTAACCGTTTTAATATATAAATGAGTGAATTGTATGTAGCTGTGCTGACTCTCACAAGTCAGTAATATGGATGGGAAAACGTGTAATTTGTAGTCCGTCAGAAGAAAGAGATGATATGCTCGTCATACAAGCCATTATTAAATAGAAACAATGCATGGTATGAACCTCTTAATGTCTCAAGCCAATCAAAATTGGATACACTGCCTACAGTTACATCAGTCCTCATGTTGCATTCCTAGATTACCAGGTTTCCGCCATTACTGAGGATTTAATATTTTCAGTAAATTACATAGATATATACTACCTACCTGACTAAAGTACGTCAGTTTCTCATAGTAAAATCCCAGTGAATATAATGAAATATGTAGGCATTTGGAAATTTTTCACTTTAAAACTAAGAGTCATTGAATTCAATTTTCGCTTTTATTTTCACCAAATATATCAAACCGGAGATTTACTATGATTTATATAACTAGCGCTTATAAATTACAGAAAACTAGATGAGCTAATGCACAATGTCCCAATCAAAAATCTCTTCACTTAATGAATGAAGTAACATTACCTACTATCGTTGAAATAAGTTCCTATCATACAAACAAAATGGTTGTATACAATCTAATAAATTAATGGTATATTTGCAAATATTTTAAAATCACTGTACAACAAATTAGTGTGAATATTGAAAACGATATTGCTCATTCATCAAAATTAAATACTGAAGATGTTTTTTTTCTTTGTTAGTTCTGTTATTGTTGTTCTTAATAGTGACGAGATGTTAAAATTTAAGCAAAATTCTTGGTTATATTTTGTATATTACTCAAACATGCTTGTTGTTCAATTGTTGATTGATCCAAATTATTTTGTGATTGAATTTGTAGATGTGGAGGTAGATAAGTCCAGTGTTTCTCTTCTATGTTATGATAGAAAGGATTATGATGAAGATTATATCTTTCATCAATATTCTTTTTAACCAATAAATCAGTAGTTGAATACCTGGTAGATGATAATGATAAGAAATCATTTAATTTACTAACTTTTACAGGAACTTTAGATGATGGAATTTTATGTTCATCCTGTAATCTGAGTAGATCAGTTGATCCACAATCAATATTTTTATTAGATACATTATCAATACAATTTGTCATATGTATATTATTATCATTACTTTTATTTGGAATTTCAGAATAAATTGAACGATTTGAATTATTTCTTTCCACGATTCTGGAAGTATTATTGATTTTATCTTTTAGACTGTTATCAGTATTATTGACATAGGTAGTGTTTACAACAGATTTTATTGTTGGTGTCATTGTTAAACTTGATATTAATGGATTGATCTTGTTGTTATTATTATCGTTACTATGGTACTGATGATGAATTGATTTTTGTTGATTTCTAGAAGCTAATTGTTTCATTCGCATTTTTTCTTCACGTCTCCATTTTGCACGTCTATTAGAAAACCAAACTTGTATACGGGTTTCAGGCAGTAGGATTCGACTGGATAACTTTTCACGAGAAAACACATCAGGATAGTGTGTATGCTCAAATTCTAAAAATCAATCAAGACTATTAGTCATTATAGCATTATATTTCATATGTAAATTTAGAATTCAACAGAAATAAGAATTATATTTGAAATAAACTCAAGGATTGACATGCAAAATAATTCTAGCGTTTATCCCATCAAGCTTTTTTGGGCAATAATCAAAATCAAACTTACAAAAAAATATAGGAAGTTCAAACAAGTTTATAACATGAAACATTAGAATTACTTAAATTACAATTGCCGAAACTATTCCAAATACAATTTTTGCATATAATGTCTCCTATCTATTGGGCGTCCAATTTCTGTCGAATTATCCTTTCAAATATTCACACGAACAGGAATAATCTAGGAGTTTTAACTATCTTGTTTGTTTTCGTGTGTGTTACTAAAGTTCAGAAGTTACCTAAAACCAGTCTGAATAACTGTTTTAAAGAGAAAAGTAAAAGGTTAGAAACTAGACAACCTTTTTGGTGACATTACTTTTTTTACATGTAATTATAAACAGATGAGTTTTCCATTTCCTCTATTCTCCTAATATCAAGCTTTCGTCTGATTTATAAACTATCACCATATTTTATTCTATCCTCAAATGATCTGGATTTGATCGTGAGCTTAATAGTAACATAATTTTGAACTCCAACTAATCAGCGTCCATCTAACAGATCGTCAATTGGTGATTAGGGTAGTTCCCTGCTGGCGAGATCAGTCAGTCACACATCGAACTCAGTCATTAGCAGTTTCAGGGTCATATCGAGTAGCCTAGTGTGTCAGGGCCACTAACGAGTTTTGAGACAAACCTCCCCGCAAATTCAACTACAGAACCAATGGACAAACTAGGACCATAATGATAACTAATTATAAATCATTAATATATACATAGTTAAGTTGGTTTTACTTTCTCCGTCTTGATTCACTTTCCTTCAACTCTCTTGTGTATTGGTTTATACTACATATAAATATTCAGTAAACAGTAGAATTCCTAGCATTTTCTGGGCGTATGTTGTGATGTAAGTTTATCGTGTAATATTCTCAAGTAACTACATTTACTTATATAATTTATTGTATTTATCATTATAATCATTTTCTCTTAACCCTTATAGCAGTTATTTGCAATTTTGTATGGCCGTTCAATTCTTGTTTAAACGCAAAGATTTCCATATTGTGTGCTCTTGGTTCCGTTTTTGCTTGTTGATAAACTGTTATTAGGATTAGACACAGCTATTAGCTGTCATTTTCACTACCGTATTTTTTGACAATTCTTTATGTTATTACTGCAGGAATCCTACTTTATTTCAGACTTACAGACGCTCATGGCGCTGCAGGTACCTCACAAGTTGAGGTTTGTAGCTAATTTATGTATACTACTCATTAAAGGACCTCTTTCTTAGACAAATCGCTGTTTTGTGAACTTCGAATCCGCGCGTATTCTACTTTTACGATTTAGAAGCTTAGATAGATTATATTTACGTATATATATATATATATTCAATTCTCCATATCCCTATCTAACTCTTCTATGTAATTAATAAAATAGAAAGTAACATACTAACAGTTATTTTGATCTTTCATTATCTAGGGTCGGTTCAAAACACTTTTTTAACAAAAAACACTACGATATTTCTCTATCTGACAACCTGATCATTTCTTTGCAAGTGAGTAACTCACCTCTTTCAAGTTCTTCTAATTGAAGATTAGAGAATGAAGTGCGACTGCGTTGTTGTTGTTGCTGCTGCAGTTGCTCCTCATGATGATGATGACGATGTTGTTGTTGTTGGTCTGACTGCTTCTGTTTATTACTTTGATATTTTTCATCAGTCATAATCATTTGTGAGAAATTTATTTCACTTAATACAGAATTAGATCTTTCATTCAATTCGGATTTTGAACTATTCAACGGCGATACTGATGTTGATGATGTTGTTGTTGATATTGATTGAACAATTGCAGTAATACTATTCGGTCTTTTATTCATTGTTCTAACACATAAATCAGAATTATCTTTATTAAGAAAGATTCTATTTTTAGTTAATTCTTTTGGCTGTTCTATTTGGTTTGCATGTAATGTTTCTAAAAATGTTTCTTGTGTTTCATTTAATTCATGATAGAATTGCGTGTTTAATTGATTTTGTATAAAGTGATTTCTTTCACTTGTCATATTACCACTACTATCATTACTAATACTAACACCACTAGTAGTAGTAGTAGTAGTAGGAGTAATGTTATTGGTCAATTGTATAAATTTATTTGCATTCTCTGTCATTACTGTTGACGATGATGAAGATGATGTTGTTATCGGTGTTCGTGGTTGCTGTAAAGTTGTCTGATCATTATTGTTCCCCTGTAAAAGTTCATTCATTCGATTTATTTTCATTATATTATATTGTTGTTCATGTTCATGTCTTGAATTAATTTCATTTAATTTTCTTGTAAAATTTTCATGACATTCTCCTTCAAAAAATTCTGGATTTGATCCTCCTATAAAGAAAAAATAAAATAATTGAAGATGAACAGACAGAAACGAGAGCAAAATCACTTCTTTTTTTAATTAATTTTCTTCGTAATACTTATTTACAAATGTGAATATATTCTCCCTATATTTCTGACTATAGTTTATCAAATGTTCGGTATAGGTTATAATCTTGCCCACGACAGAGTTGGATGGAGAATGCTGATTGGCAGCCTATACTCCTCCATCAGGGGTAACAGGCGTAAGTATATGTTATGATCTACTTTAAATATCTATGTAATATACATAGCAATTTTCAGTCTACATTAAATAATAAGGATTTAATCTTAGTGTATTATGATAATAATGCTGACAATAATTTTTAGCAAATTTAAACTGATGTAAAAATACAATTGTGATTTGTCTATATCTGAACAAAAAAATACAAATCACATTATAAAGTGAACTTTCTGTCTTATTAACTGTTCACCGTAGATTACTATAACTTCATACAAAATAAACAAGATTAGACCCGTACTGTAGATCAATCAATGTTCAACGTTTGACTCGGATTATTTCTTACTTAATCATACTAGCATTTTCGAGTGCGCACTGAATGGTACCACTCTATTTGTTTCTTTGAAACTCGGGGTTAAAGTGTGTGCGTAATGAGCTTATCGATTATAATTCCTGGGACTATGTAGACGTATTGTCATATTGTGAACACTGATTCTAAGTCTTTATTTCACTGTGGAATTTCGGGTACTCAATAGTGTACATCGTAGACAATGATTTATGTATTTTGAATAAAATCTATGGAAAAGCTTTACGGTCAGCAAATAACAACTATAACTTTATCGTCTCATATCAGTTTTTACATTTGTCGAGTAGTAAGGAAAATATTTTGGATATGTATAACTGAATCTTAATCTTGGGGAGGACAGCCAGAGAGATATTTGACCGCTACAAAATCTAGAAGATATGTTCTAATTTGAAGATATATTCTAAGATAACAGAATATGGCGCCGGTTTAAAATACACCATAATATAGTAGTTATTTATCTGTTGATTCATGTTGGAAGTGTACATTGATTATTTTTTACAATACTATCACTCATTAGTCAACGTTTTCCGATGGTTAGCAGAATTCAGATGCACGCTTAGTAATCAATAATTTGTAATCAATTCCATCTCTATATATTTTTTAATGATGGTCGAAATCTGTTGATAAATTTGCAATATAACCTCTGGTTTAAGTGATTCAATACCACATAGACTATTTTTGATGTCAGGCAGTTGAAGGTAGTCGACACGAAACGCTGAACTTGTGTTTTGTGTTGTTCCCTCATCATCAGCAAGATTTTTTTACAATCTTAACGGAATTAATCATCCTAGTGATATTCAAACCCGTACTGGCCCGTTTCACTGATTTATTCAGGTTGTGACTAACCAACTGTAGGACAAAAATATTTATACTGATTGATCACTGGGCAGTGAATAATGTCATGTTTGCCTAGTTCTTAGCGCTGGTCGAATTCCCTAGACCAAGTTTTTATTCTGTCACAAGCCTTAATGACTCATGTTGGCCGTTACCACAGAAGATCAATCGATTCTTGTAAAGCTCATTTGTAACTTCCTGTATATAACACTGAGGTTCAACCTCCACCTGAAGTAGAAGTTTCACCAAGATTTTAGATCCACCTTGCTGACAAGCATCAAGTAACATTATTGCCTTGAACCTTTCTATAATCTAGAAGCAAATTTTTCAGAGAACTAATCCAATAAAACATACCGAATACCGTTTGATATATCATGTTTAGTTGTTATCTTTAAATTATGGAGTTTCGAAATTTAATTTAAATGATTAGTAATATATATAAAATTTATGACCTACTTGTCATAAGTAACTGGTTATTTTCTGTGAAGCTGTCATCACAAACAATTCGATTCTCATTTACAGAATTTCTACATGAATATGTTTCACTACCAATATTTCTTTCTTTAGAATCGTTTATTTGCTTAAGATATAAATTCGTTGTTAACTTTGAGTCTAGGATTTTAGCAGAAGACGATGATAACGATTGATTTACATGATTTTCGTTACTACTTGAAACAGCTGATGCTGAGCTAATTGCTGCATTACAATTAACCAAATCATCACAATCATCATCTTCACCATCGTCATTATCATCATCTTCATCATCATCTATTCCCAATTGTGATTCGTTCATTCTATGCTCCTTATCTATATGAGGAAATGACTGCTCATCAATACTTTGCATATCTCTACTTGATAAATAATGATGTAGATGCGTGCTAACAAAATCATCTTTATGTGACTGCATAAAATTTGCTGTATTCTCATTCACATTACTTATATTTTCATAAGTAAACAATGGGTTTATTGAAAACCTTCTTCTCGGTCTATCTGTTTTTTCCTTGTCATCTAGAGAAGAAACTAACTGTTTAAATTCTTCTGTCTCGGATTTGAACAAATTATTGTTTGATCTCTGATGGTTTTCGGCTTGTTGATGCATAGTTTGATGCTGATGTGTTTGATGGTGCTGATCGTTGTAATGACGTAATGAATCTGCATTGAATGACCATTTAGAGTCCAGTTTCAACTCATAATTATTTGATAATAATGACTGATGCACTGGTGAGCTATTTTCATTATATATAGGTAATGTATTATGCAATGACTGATGGGATAGCATAGATGATTTCTCTTGATGACGATGATGTGACTGTTGTTCAGAACAATGAGGTGATAATTCACTTATACTACGATTATCTAGTTCATTATTGATATCCACATTCCCTGAACACTTCGTTCCCATATTAGTGTCATTCACTGAGTTAACTGCATTTTCTAGGTTTTGATAAAACCCAGGCAGTCCACAATGATTTAAGTAATTTAAAGATGGTGAAAACTGTCTTTCCTGAAGGAATTCATTTTTCTGACTTGAATTAGATGAATTATATAAAGTGGAATAAACACTATTGGCCGATGCAGCCGCTGCTGAATACCATGCTTGTGCCCATGAAGTTTGTGATGCGCTCGATGATGCAGTTATTAATAAATCATTAAATTTATCATAAGGCAAACGCATCGAGTGTAAGTTTTCATGTCTAAAATTCGACTGGACAGATTTATTTATACCATTTCCTGTTTGGAAGCAGGATATTATCGGTGAATGTGGGTTTTGATTTAAATTAGAATAGATTGTATTATTTGCATGTATATGAGGTGTATTAAGAACAGTTCTATGTGATTCAATCACATTATGGTCATTAAAACAACTGGTAGAATGTCTGTTTAGATTTGAATTTTGTTGACTATAGAATTGTGATATCGAAGGTGGCATTGTGAATATATTATGATTATTATTGATATTATTATTGTTATTTGCATTATTATTGTTGTTTGTTACATGATATGGTGTAAAATTAAACATAGATGGCATAAATGATTTAGTTAAACCATGTAAATCACATTTCATATTTGATAGGTAATTTTGTGTTGAAATATGTTGATTTGTATTCGATACACCCATTGAATTTGAATTCACTTCATTTCTGTGTACAACAGCTTGAGCGGCAACAGCGGCCGCAGCTACAGCAGCGGCTGCTGCGGCAGACGACAATTGTCTTTGTGATTCGTTTGACAAATTGCGAAGAACTCTATTGATAGATGAGACCTATAAAATAAAATAAAAAAATTGTTCTATGGACTTGTATTCGATTAATTATATGATATTTATTTTATTATCTAAACATAAATATTGGTGCAAAGGAACACCAAAATATGTATACACCATTAAAAGTAACGATCATTCAATTTGTTTATAGGCTGGGATGATTTCTGGGTATCCAACTCGAAACAGGTAGCATACTTAGGAAGCCACTCCCCAAACCTTTGATCCAGAGGTCTAGTACACATGGTAGCTAGTGACCAGTAGTGGGTTTATGCACCATTTGTTCTTTAAGGATCCTGGAGCCAATATACACCACTGGTTTGATATCAGAATTTTCTAACTCTTTGGGTAGGTCCATAGTACCCATCAGCCCGGTTTGAGAGATGGATATTTGCTTTTCGTCCTTTCGATTTCGTAAACAGTACTTCCTCCTTGATAGGGCAGCAAGTATGACTTTCCTGGTAGCATTTATATATGCGTGATCAAATGAAAGCTTTTGGAGAGGGGAGTGGACTCTTTCCACCTTAGGCCTTTCAAGAGTATTATGGGGTAGTTATATGATAAACAACGAATTACTTAACTAGTTCTGTAAACTTTAATTGATTAGCTGATTGATATTGTAAGGACAACTGATACATCTAGATATTCTCAGATTATTTTATTGAATTCATACAGTATGGATAAGAAGACTGGTATAAGATATCAATTGGTGAGTTGAACCCGTTAATACTGGTAATTATTTATTTATTTGATTGATACATCTAAAATATTGATGAATTGACTAGCATCATGTAAGAGTAAGCTAGGTATATAGATCTGTAATCACACAGCTATACCTTCTATTTTATAACCGGAGAAAGTAATGAATATCTTAATGCAAACAAAATTTAAAATCAAGACTTTTCACTGATTGTCTTCGATTATGCCAAAATCATCTCAAAGAAACTTATACAAGCTCATTAGTGATTATTTATTCATAGATGAGATGATTATTTTTACATTCTATATTTTTCTTCAACAATGTAATTTGAAATCAGGTTAGTCATTAACCCAAATAACTTGGTGGAAGTTTTTCAGTAAGAACCTGTTTAACAAGGATTTGAATTGCACAAGAGTCATTAATTTCATGAACTTTACCTAACGAGTCATACCTAGCATGAAGTCTATGTCAAAGGTTACTTGCTGATTATCTTCAACCGTCTAACATCAAAATTTGAAGATGCTATTGTCAAAATGTAAATCTGAAATTTTCAAAGTAACTACTTAAATCAGTATTTATTAGGGTTTAGAAACAAGACAGTTATTTGGTGAAATAAGCACAAACTACAATTTTTTAATATGTTATGAATCCAACATGGAACTGTGGTAATTTAATTGACTTTTATCAACAGGCAGAAACTAAAGACAGAAATTTAAAAAGAATAAGTTACGAAGAAGAAAATCAGTAACATTTAAGATGATTTTCTATGACATTGAACTATTTCAATGTGAACTCTGTTGATGAACTTTCAATACATGTAATGACAAATATTCAGTTTATAAATTCTAATCTTTGTAATTGATAGACAATCAATTTACTGAGATTATCATCAGTAAAACTTTCATTACCGAACTGATCTTTTTACTCTGATTGGCACGGCAGCGGATAAAGATGATAAAAGTAATCTCATTTACTATATTGTAGTCAAAGTTGCAAAATATTATCATAATACACAAACATCTCACGATATTAAATCGAACTAAATAGAGAAAATTTTCTTTTTCTAGTAAATTCTGTTCATTTTTGAACTTTATTCTTTATAGTAAATAAGCTTAAAGATGAGATAAATTCACTTACACTTATTCATAATTGATGTCATGTAAACTTGATCATTTCAATAAAGATGGAAATATTATAAGCTTTACAGTTTGTTTTTCATTAGTTTTTAATTTGAATAATAATAATAATAAATAAACATTTTTCAAATTCAATTCTTATGAGAAGATTCCCCCCCTAACTACTGTAAGGTTGTCGTAATAAACGGATTTTTTGATTGAGGTCAAAAGTCAATTGAAGCTAGACCATCATTGAAAACCCGGAAGCACTGGACGGCCGTTTCATCCTATTGTGGGACTCTTCAGTAAAGTGCATCCACGATCCCGCTCTTGGGATTCGAACCCTGGGCCTTCAGTCTCGCGTGCAAACGCTCAACCTCTAGACCACTGAGTCATTGATCCGTGTTGGCTAGACACGGGTATCTACCTCAGTACAGTGGAGGATGGTAGCACAATTTCGCGGATTGGTTATGTTTTGACATTAACACCGTTGAATGCCGACTCAGTGTACTAGATGTTAAGCGTTCGTGCGCAAGACTGAAGGCTCTGGGTTCGAATCCCACAAGAAGGATCGTGGATGTGCATTGTTAAGGAGTCCCACAACAGGATGAAACGGCCGTCCAGCGCTTCCAGGTTTTCACTAGTGGTCTAACATCAATCGGTTTATAATCTCAATCAAAAACCTAATAATTTCCACAAGCCTATACTGATAATAAACGGATTTGTTAGGTACAATAAGAAAACGACACTATTCTTATTTACAAAATGTTTCTGCTCTATATGCTCATCTAAGATATATTTCTTCATTATGTAATTATCTATGTTTATAGCATAGTGAAAAGAAGTTCCACTATCAAGGATATTTGTTGGTCAAGGAAAAACCAACATCAGAATTGTAAGAACATTATGATAAATTTATTCTCAATGAGTTATTTCTCTGTAATGAATTTCTACAAGATATCAATTTGTTATAAAAAGTGTTTATGTTCAGAACTAATTCAAATGGAAGATTCTTGTTAAAAAAATATTCATTGATTAAGGAAAAATCAAATTTTGTCAACTGCTCATACAACTCCTACTAGCACTATCATTGATCAATATTTATAAGAAATGAAACATAAAATTCTGTACATAAAAAGAAGTTCAACTTGATGGTCACCTGTCATTTTGAAATAATTTATTTTCCTTTCATAAGAATTTATTGATTCATTGGCAACAGAATATAATGAGATTAAATATATATATATATATATATATATATATATATATATATATATATATATATATATATATATATATATATATATATATAAAACGAAAATCCAATTCCCATTATTTACTAATCAGTATAACTCTTATCTAAATGACACTGTTATTTATTGATTCAATGTCGGTCTTTTGTTATATTCTAATAGACTAATCACTATTCAAAGGGGATTATTCAATCTATTTGAAATGTTATACATCTTTCTTCATCGAATTTCCTAACATTTGATTATAGAACAATAAAGACACATGTATCTAAGTAAATGAATATTTTCAAATCCAAAAAAATGTCTTATTACCATGAAAGTTTATAAAAAAAACCTAATTTAGAAGAAAAAGGGGGTAGATTTTTTTAAGACACCTGAATCAGATTTAATCTCTACTTCTTTTTTTCTTGTTCAATGTGTTCGATTGGTCATTAACAATAATCGTCTCAACCCTTTAATTCATTGACAATTAGATTATATACATATTTTGTGTTTTATAATCAACAATTGACCATGTAGTATCCATGTTAAAAAGATGTTTCATTTTTTAAAGATTAATTTGTAGACTGGAAAAAAAATACATCAGATAAACAAGACTGTTAGGGATTATATTAATAATAATTGTAATCTGCTGTTCGTCTTTTAATTATTAAATTAATGGAAATAATTTAGTAAATAAATCTTCAACTATCTTTATTCAATTTCAATCGAATTCCTGATATTGTTGCAGTATATTTAACTCAATACGATTTTAATATGATTTAATTGATTATTATCGTAAACATCAAAATTTGAAGAAAGGAAACTCAATCTCCAAAGCAAACTGAAGTAAAGTATGCAAATATGAGTATAGAAATATGTCACCATTGTAAATTGACTACTAACATGATGATTATGTTTATCTGATCTTTAGCTTTGATGAATTTCATCGATCATGTCTCACTACTATCACTAGTCTAAGTGACTCAACAAAGTCTACACTATCCAGTTGATGAGTTCTAAACAGGACAAAATGCACGTCTTGGATTTCATTGTTAGCTACTACCCAACTTTGAAAAAGTTGTAACTGAATAACATTATCAAAACACGCGCTCAATATGCACATATGCAACAGAGCCTGATCGGTTAGAGACCTTAACAACAAGAAAATGCTGCTCCACACAAAATTACTACAATCGATTGATCACTAAGTAGCGACTAATGTCATTTATGTCATATCCATCTTAGCGTTTAATGAATCCTATTAATTAAGCTGCAACATGGCCACTAGTGTAAGTGACCCGACATCTTGTGCACTATGTTGAGATGTAATCTAATGTTTGGAAGTAGTCAACAAGAAACTCTAGACTTGAATTCTGGGTGACGACCCGGATAGCTCGATGGAAATGTCTCTAACTGTGAAGCTGGGTGATATGAGATCAAATTAGCCAGAGAGCATCAGTCCCCTCAATATTACAGATACAGCTTACTAACGAGTGCCAAATAGCTTGAAACCTAGGTCCAGGATTTCCTATCAACTGTTTCTAACGATTACTTGCCGAAGGAAATTAAGTGGTTGCACCTTGTATTTCATGATCTATTCTCATTATTAACAACAATGTGTATATGACTTAGACTGACCTCCCTATAGAAATAAATGAATTTTCTACTATATGGAAAAAGTTTAACTAAAATTATGAAAAAGGAAACTGCCTTTCCTAGAAAGAAAGCCAATTGTATATAGAAGCAATTAAGTTTGGATTCATTCACTTCTGAGATAGAGTTCTCGTTGAATAACAGATTAATTTAAGAGAAATTAACATTTAATATTATTTAGAAAGGGATTAGTAAGAGGTTTACATAGCCATCTGAAGCCAAACATACTTTTAAAGATATACAAACTATCAGTTACTACATTAAATCTTATTTACTACTTTAATATTACTTGATCGCCTTAAACTTCTCATTAGTTTGAAATAACAAAATAAATGAGCGAAAAATATAGTTTCTAACAAATTCTCATCATGTTCTACAATTAATGATCGAAGCAATACACCTTTTACATTACGAATTTTAGATCTTAAATAATGTATACAGATTATTATTTATAAATGATAGAATGACTGATTATGTCATGTATACTCCATGCAAAGTTGTAGATATTAAATAAAATTAATTACAACAAACGTAAGCGACATCGTAATGTAAAGGAGAAAAAACCATATGATTTATAGTTATATCAAATGTGCTATCCAAGATTACTTAATAACTAATTCAACATGTATAAACGTTATTAATGTATTTCACTCGAATATAAATATTATCTTCAATCATTAATTCATGAGATAGTAACTCACTGATGACAATGGTGTGTGTGTCGTTGAGTTTCGTGGATTAGTTGAAGTTAGACATTAACACTGTTGGATACCGGCTCGGCGGTTTAGTGGTTAAGCGCTTGCACGCGAGACTGATAGGTCCTGTGTTCGAATCTCGCGGGGGCCGAGACCGTGGGTGCTCACTGCCGAGGAGTCCCACAACAGGACGAAACGGCCACTCAGTGCTTCTAGGTTTTCCATGGTGGTCTAGCTTTAATTGGCTTATGATCTCAACCATTGAAATTACTATAATATCCACAAAACCCCTTCTGACATTAATTTATACTTAGAATTTAAGATCCAGATGTTTACATACTCATACTTTCGTTTGTTTATTTGAAAAATGACTTGATAGATGCTACATCCTTTAACAACTATTTCTTATTACCTTTCCTCATAAAGTTAAAATCATATGTCATGGTAGTTAAATCAAATGAGTATCCTGTAAGAATATTTTCTTGAAAAATAATAACATAGAATAAGTGAAAACAGCCATATATATTTAGAAGTAGTGCCTAGTAAATATGACATTTAGGAATATCTTTATTTTCTTTAAGGTTTACCAATGTTTACATTTACTTGCATCCTAAAATGTGTATTCTAATAAGTACATGTTGATGATTACTGATTGTTTGACTAATGTCAAGTATTTGTATGCTCAAATGAAAGCAAAATAAATATGTCAATGGAAGGAAAATTTGTTTCCGACTACTTTATTTTAAAAAACTGTATAATTCTATTTAAAGAAAACTGAATTGATGAACAAATTTTGTATGTTAAAATGTATAAGTATTATGTGAAGAAATCATGGAGTGTATTTTTTGTAATAATAGGTAAAACAGACTGATTGAAAGATCAGACCACTCTGTTGAGAGGTTTTGGTGTAATTTGATTAATGAGGCCTTTTAAGTTAAAATATATATAACATTTAATGATGAATCAAAAGAGTCAATCTATCAGTATACATCATAAAAATCTAGACTTACACTTGGTATATTATCCGGTGTGCATACCCCTTCTTGTAATAATCGATCACGTATTTCCCAAGCAAATATTGACGGACATTCACGTTTATAAATATCAATTTTGTTAACAACTGCATTTGTAGCAACCCTTGGTTTACTTCCACCAATCGCTTTTGGTCTAATTGAACCAGTTTCATAATAACGACATAATATCTTTGAGACACAACCATTGGATACTTGTAGAATACGTGATATATCACATGGACGAGCACCTGAATGAGCTAACTCAATAATCCGTTGACGTGTTGTATCGGGCAGAGGTCGACCATTAACGAACATTCCACCTAACTGATTCACACCGGAATGACCTAAATAAGAGGGTAACAATAATGATCAATTTATGAAGCAATACGACTATATGTGTCTTTTTTATATTCGTAAAGTCATGTCATTCGATTATGTGGTACTTTTGTGTTATGAAATTATATGCAAAAATTTGTAGAATCTTTTTCTGTCCATATGAACATTTAAATACTATCGACTATTTGACTGCTGTTTCGTTGCATTTCAAATTAATATTAATGAAACGTTGTTGTATATGTGATAGAATTAATTCCATCTTACTGGTTGTTAAATATTCGCTGTTATTCAATGACATATAAGATGTATAAATTAGTCCATAATAAAAAGCAACTGTAAAATATCATATGATGGGTTTCAGACAACTTCTTAGATCATCAGAAACAATTTTCGCAATACGATTTCAGCAGCTGGTGGTGAACCTGAGAAAAATCAAGAAGTATTCCATAGATGTGCTAGTGTTCACTTACTACTTCTCATTGCTGCACACATACACCTGTAATTTGTAGCAATCATTAAGTTTGACATTATAAGTGTAGTCTTTTTAAAAACAAATGCATTTTCTAGTTAATTACGGTCTTCCTATTGACTTGGTTTAAGTCATAACCCCTCATTTTATTCTCAATTTCTTCAATTGTACTTAGGGAAAATCAAAAATCGGGAAACTATTTAGGTGTTAACAAAGTAAGCAAGTTAAAGTTTTACTTATAAATAACTGAACTGAACAATAGCTATTGTATAAGTGCTATAATATCAAGATATTTATTAAGCAATTTGTCTAGGCTTCATAGGTTCATGTATTTCATGATTATGAATATTATCAAGGACGTTCATTATGAATTATAATATGAAACTTAAATATTTCATTTGTTTAATCTGGTTGGCGTTGGAATCCTGAAGGGATGTAGAAAAGAGGAAAACCAAAGAACACATTGTGTTGGGAAATAGAAGCAGATATGAAAAGAATGAATAACAACTGGAAAGAGTTGGAAAGGATTACATAAGACAGGGTTGAATAGAGAATGTTAGTGGGTGGCCTATGCTCCTCCACGAAGAATAACAGGCGTAAGTAGTAAGTAAATAAGTAAACATTTCATAATTGATTATTGCAATAAGTAACCCTATCCTTTAGATAAAAACATTCGTTTAAATTTTATCGAATAGTTTCACAATATTTGGGAACCGAGTTAATGTGAAACATTAAAGAGAAAGAATATATTTGTTTCAAATTCATTCGCTGAGATTTTACAATTACATTCTTTCTCTTTAATGCCTATTCTTTAGAGATTGTTAGTACATTTACATTGATTAGTAAACAGTTTCTTTTTTTTCAAAGCTACCTGTTAATCATAACAAATAAACAAGTCATTTTATTTATGTCTTTTATAGCTAGCTAGTTCCTTTTTATTAAACAATGTTTTTATTCACTTAAATTGTGTATATTCTTTTTTTCTTCTCTTTTCAGTAGTATATAAATATTCTGTGTATATTTATTACTTATAATTTTTATCAGCTATCATGAATGACTAAGTAGAAATGATTTATTCACTGAATGAATGTACCTAAAAGATATCAACTAAATAGGTTTACTCAGATAATTATTCAAGTGTAAAAGTTTGAGTTATGAATATATATATATATATATATATATATATATATATTTATTCAGTAATATTGTTGACTCTTATGTCATCACTCCATATGTTCTAATAACCTCTTTTTTCTTATTGTATACAGTTATAAATATTACTCATTGAAATAATTAAGTACTGAGTTGACTTTTCTTTGATAAATTACATTATTATTATTATTATTATTTACAAATTGATGAATAACATTACTGTGTTGACAGTACAAAGATTAAATAAAATTAATTGAATAAATACATTAGATAGCTTAATGTGGGATGTCAGTTTTCTTGACATGAACACTATACTTATTGTTAGATGAAGTAGAAATAGAAAATTTCCGTAACAAATGATGTAACACTGTCTTAATGAATTTTATACAACTTTAACTAAATGTAAAGATTGGGAAATTACCTACTTTAGTAAACAGTGAATATATATATCGCTTAGGATTTTTATACTAGGAAGATACAACTGTTCAATGCTTCCTATTTCTTAATAATTGTCTAGTTAAGATCAGTTTGTCGTAATTTCAAGAAAGGTATTCGCTTAAAGTTGAAAAGAAGTTTGACTGATAGAATCTTATTATTAGTTTTCATTGACATATTTCTTTCTATTCGAATTACTAAACTAAATCCAGTTTGTTGTTTTTTAATGGTAATTTGTTTATTTGATATGAACAATAACGATCATATCGATAAGACTAAAGGAAAGGTGCTTACAAAAATTAATCCAATGTTCAAGATATTGAAATCTATATTTTTAAAAGAAAATTCTTAGTAAGATCATCAGTGTAAAATTATTAACTAATTCGAGGTGAATAGAGTTAGTTGAAGTTTTAAACACTGAAAATTGTTACAAATACTTGATGATTTTGCCCAAAAAGTCAACATCATTTTGAAATACATACAAACATTAACAACTGAAACACTCCGAATTATTCATTATGGTATTTTGAAAATCCCTTTATGAATACATTTAGTCACAGTTTATTAACATAATCACATAAATATGTAGATAATGGTTAGTATTTCAAAACTCCAAGAAAACTCCACATAGTTTTAATAAAAATATAGTTTCTAGGAAGTAACACTTGAAAATTAAAGATATTGTGTGTTCAATAAATGTAATAAAACACTGAAATAAATACGGTGACTGAATTGATGATTTTCTCATGGAATCCATTGCTCAAAACGAAGCTATCATTTCAAAGGACAAGATCATTACATGATGGAATAGGTTTATATTCAGGATTTAGAAGTAATGATCAAATAAATTCAAGATTTAACCACGATGGCAAGAATTATGAATTACTTAACAGTGAATAAATACAACAATCAGAATTAAAATACAGATCACCATCATCAAACAAACAACCACTTTTCTATTCTGTCAGTTTTAATAAAATTAAATTTACATAAAATAATAAGAATTATCTACTAAAAATATTTGTTTAATAGTCGAGATCATGAGTCCATTGAGGCTAGACCACCATTGAAACCTGGAAGCACTGGATGACCGTTTCATCCTATTATAGGACTCCTCAGTGGTACGTATCCACGATCGCACCCCGTGGGATTCAAAACCAGGACCTATCAGTCTCACACGCGAACGCCCAACTTATAGGTCATTGAGCTGGTATTTATTTGAAATGTTTCGTATTTTCGATTTTTTAAATTCTATTTGAATAGTTGTAACCGCTTCAAATATTGTTTTAATGATTTACTGAAGATTTATTAACTTCAGAACTGAATTGTGAATATATTGTTCCAAGATTGAAACAGATATTATGGTTTTAAAAAATATTATGATCATACAAAAACAATCGGGGGATTTATCAGAGTTGACACTAAATGGAATAATTTATACTTGTTTTATAGTTTGCAAAAAGGGATCTTTTCAAAATTCCCTACTTCCCACAAAAAAAATTAGATTTATCCCCAGAAATAACTGTTAGATAACTAATAATAATATTATGAAAATTCAAGTTAATATTAAAATCAATTCAACGTTTAGCTACAAATGTTCAAGATTCATGTAGTTTAGTAGGCTTTGTTTTCATGAATTCGATGCGTTCATTTCACAGAATTAAAACAAACTAACTGTCTTCGAATACTCTATTTTATTTACATTTTTTGAAGAAAAAAATATCCATTTAAGTAGTTTATCATTTTGAACTAAATAATTGGATATTCATAAAAAAAAGTATTTTTATACCTTAGATGACATTTGACTCAATGATTATTTATATTATTATAAATTATAAGTAATTAATGTAAAATATTCACTTCAGTCAGTGATTTTTTTTTGATGAAGTTAACTCATACATTAAACTATTTTGTCCTCGGTTTCCATGTCTAATTTTAGCATGAAACATTTGAATTAATTATCTCATTCATTCTTACCCTCTCTCTCTCACGCTTTCTGTAAATCTTTAGTTGTCATTTAGTTCTATTCTTAAGAATATATACATATATATTTGTTCTAAGAAAGAAGGCAACCTCAAGTTATTTTTCTTAAAGAAAACTGAATTACTAATCATGTTTTTATTATTCACACATAGTGCTTAGTTCAAGTGTTTCGTTACCTCATTCTCTCTCTCTCTCTTCGTCTTCATTTACGCCTATATACATCTTTTTTGTATTTTACCCTAGGGCAGTTTATTTTTATTTATTTATTCATTTACACGTACTGCATGTGAACAATTGTTAGACGTGACTTAATGATGATGTTATGAGGGTAAACCTTCTTAATTCCTTTTTCTTTCTTTTTTAAAAATATAGATATTCTTTTAGATAAATATACTCATTTCTGTATTGATTGTCAGTTCAGATAAGTCAAAATCTATGCTCTAATTAAATAATCTATTTCCCAATTATTTAAGCGCAGGATTTAAATTGTTTGAAGACATTCACTATTCAATTAAAGATACCAAAATATGATGAAATATACATACTAAACTATCTCTTTGTTTTTTAGTTAGGATAATCTATTAATTTCAGTAACCATCTGAATTTTACATAGAATACATTGTTGACATGCACGAAATGACAGATGAAAGATGGTAATTACTGTTTTATTGTGCTTCTTGATGAAAATAATATTATGGCATTGAACAATTAAATTCTGTGTGAGCTATTAAAACCAACATTTAATGCAAATATAAATTTTTAATACTGCACAAAAAAACGTTTTTAAGCAAAGCAATACTAAATGACTTCTGTTGCTCAGGGGAATCAGTAAAGTCAAATTTGCGAGTTCCGATTAAAAGACGAGACTAATAGTAGGAATTTTGATTTAAAAGATCTTTCGATATCCAATGCATTATCCACGAACAGATATTTCACTAAGATACTCAGTTGGCATATGAAGTTATAGAATAGATTATTTATGGGAAAATATCAACTAGATTCCACTATGATGAAAATATAATGTAATTCAATAAAAGATTGCACATCTTTATACTGGCTTTTGAACTGCATGCTTGGTACATACTACTAGACTTACCTTATAAAATCAAACAGAGTGAAATTTAAGTCGAAACCTCAGTGATTTCAAAAGTTCTAGTGTTTCAGTTTATTAAGCTATTCCGACGATAGTTTTCATAATAAATTGATGTAGATACTTGGTGAATAATACTCAAATGTCAGAAATACAATTTAAAATGTAAAGGTTAAAGGTTCTTCACTTGGTATTGTTTTGCTTGTATCTTCCCATTGAGGTTTAAGACTGCAGTTGATCAGTCTGATATTGGCATATGTGCATACTGTGCGTATGCCTCGATATTGCCTTGATTGACAAGCTTTTATAAGCAAAGATGGATGATGGCTAGCAGTTCCAAATAGGACGAAACGCGGGTCCTGGATTCCACTGCTAGCCACTATCCATCTTTGCCTGTTAGAATTTTTTTTCTTTTTAATAAATTATGATTTACAACCTTCTATATATTACTGTTATCTAATGAATGAACTATTCGGATGTGGTTTTTGTACTAAATGATTGTAGAAAGTTAAAAACACAGAAGGAATAAGAACTTTTATTGACAGTGGTTGATAGTTTATTTAACTCAGTCAATTGTGTTGAGGTAGATCCATAAAAGATTTACATAAAATTCAACGACCAATCAATCCAATAATATATTTTTGTGAAATTATCACAAATATAGAATAAATTTTTATTCATGTACATAACTTTGGAAAAATTGATATTCCAATTGTGTTTTTTACTTAAGAACTATGCATACTTTAGATCTTAACTAAGAGCTGTGCATACATGTTAACTATGGGATCGTTAACTTGAGTATAATTTGCTACTTTGTATTCTCAATGAATGACAATGAACACTACATCATATGACAGTTTAAAAGAATGTAGAAAATTGTTCATTTCAACTATTGACTTTAGAAAAAAGAGGTCAATAATACTTATTTCCCCAATTGGTTTTATTGTCAGTTGGATCAAATGTCCATTTCATACATTCACTCAAGAAGGTGGTTATTATTTTCTAACCAATACTGTTTGGTAGTAGTCAAAATCCTTTATGTTGACTTTATTATCCGAAAAAATGGTAAAACTCAGTATTTAAAAAGCTAAAAAATTTAAATCATACAGTAAAACTGTTTATTCGACCTGTTCTATTTTACCTTGTGTTAAGTAACTGATGACAGGTAATCAGTTAAGAACGCTAAATCTAAGTTGACACTAATTTACCAATCATTATCGAAACCTAAAAACAATGATGTGGGAATGCTAATATTTTTCTTAGAATTTCAACATTGTGTTACTTACTGTTACATCCTGAGAGATTAATTTTTGATTATTCAGATAGCGACTATCCTCCTTGTCTTAATTTTGTTCCCAATTCATTAAAATCTTTAATCAAATGTAAAATATTTAAAATATACTTGAACTAGTCATATTTTTTTGTGAAGTACTCTTATTCTTTCTAATTTTATGGTTACTGTCTCAATGAAAATATAATGCATGTTGGAAATTCTGCTTCTTCGAACTAAAAATAAATGAAGACCAGAATATACAGAACAAAGTGAACATTTTTAATTTTGTGCTGCATGAAATTTCGTGTGTGTTTTCCTTGTTGAAGGGTGGTTAAACAAAATGTAGTGAATCAGTCGTGTCGAACTTGAAGTAATTATTCATCAATAAAACTTCAAAATTTTTGCACAACATCACCAATTAGTTGAACTTAGATAGGCAAACCGCTGGATGTTAACCTTCTAGTCTAAAATATAAGAACTCATATGAGATCTGCAAGCTCTGTATCCAATCATCGGTGAGCGTTCATTATTTAAAAGTTTCATATTCAGAGCTTCCTAATTTTCAATGATTATCTAACTAAGGTCATCCTGTAGCGTTAACCATAAAATTTGTCCGATATTCACTAATTATTCATAGTTGTCCAGTTTATGTTTAGCTAAGTTCGCAATTTCTTGGAACTCTGAAACAGTTTATCTGAACAACTTTCATTGTTTTTTACTTGTTATATATGTTCGACTCTTTACTTCCATACTTACTAGTATTCAAAAGTGCAATAATCACTTAGTATATTGATAAACCGAACAAACACCATGAACATATATTACATGCATTTATATGTTGATCATAATGTGAATAATATTCAGAAGTGAAATCTTGAAAGCCTGTTTCTTTCTATTTGGGACTCATCAGTAAGATTTATATTCCTTATAATGTTAATGTTTCGAATGAGACTCAAACTCATAAATAATTATATTAAATACTGAAATATTATCTTTAAGTCTACTAATTAGTGGTAGATAGAAATTACTAAATGTCTAGTCTATACTCGATCCATCAAGTGGAATGAAACATACTTCTTAAATCCCAGTGCTATCTACTATCAGAAATCTGATATTTACGGTTTTATTATATATTTTTTTCCTTTATATTTTCACAGAAATATCTATCTCAGCTGATTAAATAAATAGTCTTATCAGTTGCCGACTGAGTATACCTTTACATCTACTGATTTTTCTATCTCGCTAATTTTTCTACTCATTTTTACCGAAAAAAAAAGTAAATCTCATCGATGTTCTTGATTGATCAATATAATGAAAAAAAAGAAGAATCATTTATCTAATGAATATTTTAATAATTATTCTGTTTCTAAGGTGTACTTATTTAATAACTACCGAACTCAGTATAATAAACATATATACAAATTTATTCAAGCCTAATGAAGTTTGTTTATTTTTCTTCACTTACATTTAATTACGCACTAATTTTTTTCAATTTTAACCAATCAGTAAACAGTTTAACTTAAATTTTACTAAACTAATTAATGATTGGTCAATTTTAACAAATTGAATTCAAACAAAAAGTACGTGTAAATTTACAATATAGTAATTCATATAGATGAATAGTAAATTAGTTAAAATAAATATACATTTATTATCAGAATGGGTTTTGTGGAGATTTTTAGAAATTTCACTGGTTGAAATCATGAGTCAATTGAAGCTAGACCACCATGGAAAACCTGGAAGCACTGGATGGCCGTTTCGTCCTAGCCTGGGACTCCTCAGCAGTGACTGACTTCAGGAGATAATCCTGGAGTTCTAATGAGAAGCCGTTACCAGTGGAGTTCAACTAGGTCTGTTGTGACATATCAGCTCACTGAAGACAATGGTGTATGGTGGCGCAACTTCGTGGATTGGTTGAAGTTAGAAATTAACACCATAGGTTAAAGAAAAAAGTAGTAATATATTGTCATTATCATAATAAACAGTAATAATAGAGTAGATGAAGGTCGGAAAAATTGTGCACAGCTATGATAAATTCATTCCACAGCTAAGTTCATTTCCAGTAGTACACATAAGAGAATTCTTTTCTATCAATTACATATGCAACTGAATCAGTTTCTTTAATAATAGATTAAGCATTATTATAAAATATCAATTTGAACAGAATAGCATAGATTCACATTATTTCGCTAGATTTTCATCACCTGACACATATTGACAATCAGTGAGTTTCATCATTTCATACTTTAAAGAAGATACTAAAAATACATTCCTTGCGATGGTATCTTTAAGAGAAAATGTGAATTCACAGTAAAATGTCTGTTCTCATTATCATTAATTTGCATCACCTTGTCTGGATGTCTATCATTGCTTAACTTCATCTATCACCAGAAATTTTATATTAATTAATAAAGCCAATCATAAATTTGTAGTTGCAAAATACACTGTTGAATCAGTTCGCTTTAAGTAAAACAAATTGATAACAAAAGTCGTCATACACTGTCATACATTGCAAATAAGAACATAGTTGTAACACATGCAAACAAAATAAGGTACAAATGCAATCTCATAATTTTCATCACTAAGTGATTTCAGTTAGACAAACAGGAAGCATAGAATAACTATTTCTTCCTAGGATGGCGTCTAAATTAGTGAGAACCTA